>NW_009695973.1:0-7456 GCF_000703405.1 Apaloderma vittatum
CTGTTTGCAGAGAAACTGATTGAAATACAAGGACCCTTTCTTTCACCTTTAAGATTTGGTATATTCTCAGACAGCTAAGTAGTAAGCATCAACAAAAATGAATAGCATGCCTGCACAGCTGGATCTTTTCATAAAGTAGGTTGATAAATACCCACCTTGTTTATCCCAAGCAATATGCATTACAGCTACTTGATAAACTGGCACCTGAGCCAGTTTATACACAAACTCTTGATAGCTTGTGGAAACTAACTTCTGGGAAATCTGTCGATGCTGGGGGAAAGGCATGCATCTTCCTAACATCTGTAAAATGTGGGGGCAGAGCTTGCTCACAAAAGAAGAAATTTTCATGCAGTGAAAAAAGTCAGCTGGGATTCCTTACTCAAAGATAGGGCTGGAGGACCTCTACAGAAGATTTCTTCTTATATGTTCTTAAGCTTGTTAGAACAGATTGAGCAATTACTGCTGTCATTCATAATGGAATCTGGCTATTTAAAGTAGGAAATTACTATTCGAGACTGGTCAGAAGACGTAATCTCATTTACTATGCTAGCAGAAAAGGGTAACTAATTACTCTTTTTCTATTTCTGTTTGTACTTCCTTTCTTAAAGACGTTCTTTCTCCCAACAAATAAGCACAGATGACCTCATGGCCAGTACTCTAATAATATGCATATCCTACTTTTAATATAAACAGAATCTACAATGAGTAAAGTGCTCCACTGACAATGTTTTTGTAACACTACAGTGTACAGTAGGTAGTAAGATCCTCACTCCTTGGTCACTGCTCCCCATTAGCCCTGTCTGCTCATTACTTCTTTGATGTAGTAATGATGGCTATTAATAGATTAAAGTTCTCCAGGCACTTCAGTTCTGCCATTTATTTTGATCAGAGTCAGTTGATGCCCTATGTTGGAAATGGATGCTTACCTTGATCTGTGATGAGTCTATACCTGCAAAGGCTCATCCTGAAAAATGAAAGTGCGAAAAATCACTTCTTCATGATGTTACAATCGGTCACAACCTTGCAAATCTGCCCGTTAGTTATATTAACAAGGGCATATTACTACCTATGTCTTATTTCTGCAAAAAGTGTAATTTACTAAAAAATGAACTGTCTTTAAAAAACACAAATTCCTTATAAAAACGGGATCAATTCATAAAATTTGAGTGATCACATACTATTCACCATCTTGTCTAAGAAGACTCTGAGGTAAGTGTAAGCTATAGCTTGGAAGGCAGAGAAAATAATTTTCTTCTTCACTTCTAAAAGGCCTTTATTCTCTCAAAGATATCAAGACACCTTCATTCATCAGGGAGGCAATTAAAAAAGATATGACATAACAGTCAATGTATAGTCTCCACAACAAAATACTCTGATTACACGCTTCATTTCAGATTTCTGATTAAATTCTCTGATTTCTTCAGCTGTATTCAATAGTAATTGTTACAACTCTCTTTGAGACAGTATAGTACAAAGAAGAAAAAAACAAACACAAAACTAAAACTACTCGCACAAGAAATAAGAGCTCTTGTTCAGCACTATGTCAGCATTCACTCTAGAAGCCATACAAGTCAAATTAAGATGTTACCACAAAAATAATTTCTTCTAACCTGATTTTTCCTTGCAAAAAGAAACCTCTGGAGTCAATAAAGATTTCTATTTTTTAAGAAATAATAAAATAAATGGCACAATTTAGCCAGAAGTCAATTTTTGGAACTAATTTGAGTAACTAAATTGCAGCTACCAAAATAAAATCACATCAGTGATTTATTTTGATGCTTCTGCAGCACTTCTATACAGAAAATGTTATTTTTTTATTGATTTTATACCCATGAATCTATCCAATCCAGCAAAAAATTGTAAGTTTAACTCTCTCTGCATCCACTGTGTTATTCAGCTGACTAATTTTTATCAAGTTCGTTCTTCAGGCAGTTAATGAGAAATCCACCAGCATAAATTGGGATCTTTCTCTCTGGGATCAAGAGCCAGCATAAATCTCCTGAAGTTCAATGCAGGGAAGTGCAAAGTCCTGTATTGGGGGAAGTGAAGCCAGACTCTTCTCAGTGGTAGCCAGTAAAAGGAGAAAAGATAATGGGCACAAATTAAAGTACAGGAAACTGCATTTAAATATAAACAACATTTTGGGTTTGAGTCTGGCAGGGTTTTTGGGAAGTGGGGGTAGAGCCGTGGCGGATGACTTGTGTGAAACTTGTGTTAGAGTCTCCCCCACCCTCAAGGTATTTAAGAAGCAACCCTATTGTTCTCAGCCTCTTTTGGCTTCCTCTTGTCTTGATCTGTCTTTACGCTGGGCAGGAAGGAGACGTGAGGAGCCCTCCTTCTCAAGGACGAGCCGCCATGGACCATGAGTAACGGCCAGATGGACTGCACCCCCCATCCCCTGTTCCCCTTGCACTGGCTGGGGGGAGCAGGTAGCGGGGAAGATGGGAGAGGCAGCGGTAGGGGAGTGTATCTAAGATCAGGTTGTACTTATTTATGTATTCCTCTCACTATCCTGCTTCTGTAAATGGTGGTGGAAAATTAAACATATGTTTTCTCCCCCAGTCTCTCTCTGTTTTTATCTGTCATCTGAAATAGTAGATTATTACCCTCCCTGTCCTTAATCTCAATCCTTGAGCTTTTTTGGTTGAGTTTTCTCCCTCCATATCCCTGTGGAGATGGGGCTGGGGGGAGGAGTGAGCAAGTGATCTTGTGGTTCTCACTGTTGTCAGCCTGAGCCGTCAGCTTGAACCACGACACACTGTGAGGGTGGTCAAACAATGGAAGAGGTTTCCTATAAGAAAGGTTGTGGAATCCCCAAATTCAGTTACATGCAAAATTCAACCTGACACGGTCTTGAGCAACCTACTCTCACTGACCCTGCTTTGAGCAGTAGGTTGGGACTTGACAATTTCCAGAGGTACCTTCAACCTAAAAAATTCTGTGAATCAAACTACGAGCTGATACAAACCAGACTAGCAGGTGATTATGCATTTATTCATAACAGACACATCAAATTTCAAATGCATATATGGGTATCCATGACAATCATGGGCTCGATTGCCATTGACTACCAAAACTAAGCAGTACAGGCTCCAAGGAGGTTTAAATTAAACTCCCACCAAGCCATTCCTTTATCCTTCATCACAAAGGTTTCAAAACCAGTTTCATGCAACTTCCTCATGTCTACAACAGCAATCCCCCTTAGCTGAATTTCTTAAATTCAGACATAACACATTTAAAAATAGTCACCAAATACAGCTGAGGCCAGCATTCTGGCAATTGCAATCTGCTTCAAATGATTTGAGTAGAATAAGAGCCTAAATGGAGTTATATCATGTTAAATTAATAACTTCCTCTAGAGAAAGCAAGCAGGGTCAAGAATTTGGTGTTTCATTCACACAGTATTTTTGGTGTTTCTAAATAAAATGTGTTCTGTTACTATTATTTACCCATACTTGCTTGTACAAGGACTTCATTACTGCAGTCATGTCAGCATATAAAATATCTGACTGTCAAAGCATTTTTTTTAACCTAAACAACTTATTCTACTAAACAATATTTGAAGCAAGTCTATTGCTGAGTTGCCACTTTTTGTAAGAAAGCTTCAGGAGATAATCCATTCAGAAACCATTTGCATGGCAAGCAGATCAGAATACAATACTCTGGGTTTTGCTGCTGTTGCAAAGCTATATTTACATCACAATGACATATGAAACAGGTCTCTGGGCACACCCATTCTCTGTACACCAACTTGGGAAGATGATCCAAAACCATATTTTAAGCCAAAATCTTCACAGTTAAAAGCTTAGAGGAAGTATTTTCAGATAACATTTTTAACAAGACTTGTATTTCTATGAATTTGTGCTTCTAAAACATGCTTTCCTGGACAGCTGTTTTTCCTACCTATTTCCCTCAGTTTCCACCTCTTAACTGCCTGCTAGTCTTCCTTCATCATACACCCAAAGTATGCTCAACTCCTTCTCTACCTACAGAAATCTACACACGTTCCTGGAAAACGATGCTTTAAATCAATTACCAGTCAGCATACAAATTAACAATATCTCGTAAAGTAGGTGGGCATTCATTCTTTGTCAAAGACTCCATTGGTTCTCCGCAAACTGTGGCTTTTTTTATAAAGAACCTTCAAAAGATTTTACATAAAATTAAGTTTTGGCAGGAGCAATTCAACTAATTGCACAATTGACAGTCTCTTTCGTTAAATAAATTGGAAAAAGTAAAACTCTACCAGATACTAAGGCCAGCCTTTTGAGGATTTCGGACTGAAGGAATAGTCAGTCCATTTGCTCTACTTCTAACACTGGTAAGATTTTAAATGCATCCTGAAACTGATTTCCTCGCTTTGCATCACAGCGTGCCTTATGGGATTTTCAGAAGTCTAGAGCATGTATTGTGGTAGCATCTATTTCACAGGGCATCTGTCTTTAAACACTTGTTCTTCACAGCACATTCCACAAGCAATACTTTCTTAACAGGAACCCCACATCTCAACTTACCCTTACATAGGCAAATTACAGCACGTACAACTAGAACGTGGCCTGATGGTCACTCTATATCACTTAGCAACAGGTTTTAAAAGAGAATATCAGTGATACTCTAACAGCTCCCAAAGCATCTTGGTCCTTGTATTAGCTGGCAGTCAGTTCTCCAGGCACCAGTCCCCATAAACAGTTTAAGAACCAAGGGAAACCATAACTTATCACCCACCACTGCTCATTCCAGCACAGCATGCACCCCCTCCCTTCTCCTCTTCTTATCTAGGTCTATCATGTAATTTTTTCAGACATGATCAGCATTTTCCATTTGATACCTGGAGAGTTCCACAGTGCAGCAGCCCAGTAAATTATCTCCTGAACTCCTTATTAGTATACTTTGCGAGAAAAACAAGTAAATGTGCAACCAATATTACAGAGAAGTCAGCATGACAGCAAGGAAAAAAAAAAGCATTAAATTATTGGAACATGTAATAAACTGTAATGTTAAACTCTAGTTTAATAGAGGTGAATCACATTGACATGATGAATTTGGAGCAATTTGAAAGGAGACACCAAGTTCAAAAAGAAATGACCAATTAGGTAGCTCTAGATTAGATCAGAGAGAGGTATTTATCCTAACGTGAACTCACAAACCATATAACAGCCAGCCTAATTTTAAGATGCAGATGCTTAAAATCTATATGAGAAAATAACTTTTTTTAATTTGTCAGGAAACACCCCTATATAGCAATGAATTGATATACTGTAAATGATACAAGAAGGCTTTTTCATCTTCAACATCTATGAATCTATGTGTGGACCTGAAAGACAAAGTCTGCTGCCAGACTGAATTCTGGCAGGTTCCCATACACACACCTTCCAGGCCAAACCTTCCAAAAAACATATAGAGGATTGTAGGTATTCCCAAACTTCACATGCAAACTTGCATATCAAGGGTTCAAGACTTTAACTGATCTCTACTGCTCAAAACAGAGAGAAGAAAATCCAACCTGCAATATTTGATAGAACCAGTTCAGATTTGTGACCATAAAGTGAAAAGAGAATTTCCCCCTTTCCTTCTCCCTCTATTTAAAGCCACCTGACTGGTGATATGGCAACATCACAGCCACCTTACTGGTCACATTCTTTTCTCCTCTGCCTCTCTGCTACAGCCACTACTTCCTCTAGCAGCATAATCGAAGCACACCAGCTACAGATCTCCTGCAGCTCATTTGTCCCACTTGTAAAACTGCTGGATTGGAAAACGCACCTTTTACTGCTTTTATTAATGGAGTGAGAACACAGGGGTGTTTAAAACCAAAGTCAGCATCCGAAGATAAAACACTGATGTGGTTCAAACATGTCATCGCTCTTTGTGAATGGATGTTCTAATCAACCACGATGGGCAACTTGCCATGCACCTTTCTTCCACCCCAGCATCCTTGTGATAGACACTCATCAAGGATCTGGAAGACAGTTTATTATCTAACAAGAGACAGATAACAAATAAACTTATCTCTTTATATCTCCCACTCCTGGAGAGTAAAGGCTTAATCTCCCATATAATGAAGCTATAGGCATATTAACTACTTCTTGTATTTTAAAACATTGCCCTGTGCTTAGAAAAACAACTGAATTTTGACTGATGTGCAAATGAAATCTGGACTTACCATCTCTTAAAGCTATAATGTATGACTGAACTCTTTAGAAGTCCCAGAGCATTCTTCTTCCTTCATTGCAACAAATGTAAGCTGCAACTCATGAACCCTACATGCTTTAGAGAAATGCGAGCACTCATATGGAAAACATGCTTAGTATTTCTGTCACTTTAATTAAACATGTACTTGACATATAGTCTTCTATTCACATGTAGAATCAGTCTTCCTCGTGCACAAAACAATCCCGATGGTTTGCAGGCTGAACATGTTCCCTGAAGAAATTTAAATATATTCTCTAAACAAAGATATTTACCCCATTACAGCAATGGTAGTTTAAGACTAAGGGATTAGAAAGCTACTTTCTCCCTCAGGTTTCTGTGGTAATCATAAAAATTCCAAATTTTGTCACCAAAATAAACTTGGACCTCTGTGTCCACACAAAAATGGGACAATCGAATACTCACTGCTTGGAGCCTATATAAAGAATGGCACTTCATGAAAATTTCCCTGAACTGGCAAACGCATAAAGCTACTTAAAATAAAAAACAATGGATATTGAAAAGAACCCTTCTGATTTCTTTTCCAGTTTTCAATCACGGAATATCTGGTCTACCTGGAATTGCTGCACTAGATCTAAACTCGTATGTAAGCATTGCACATTCTCTGCACAATAACACATTAGGCAATAATTAAACTTAACGAGAGGCTTCTGCATGATAGTAACTTTTCAATGACAAATATTAAGAGCTAGACATTATTGCTTTTCAGAAAATAACACTACAGGACTTTAGGTTCACATCTTGTTTGCGGAAAGATCTTGTCAGCCTGACGTAAACGTTAAAATTACATCAGTCATGAGATAAAAAGGAAGGAATCAATTACAAAAAGCTCTCTATCTATCCCATTAGTATACTGCACGCCTGCAAATTCAGTGTTCTCAGCTAATAGCTACGGATGTAGCTCATCCAATTAACTGCTCTGAGTTCAATCACCGTATTTTACCTCTTATCAATGAGTTTTCACGTGTTGCCTTCAGTTAATTATTTTTATTCGTACACTGCATTTTTCACCAATTGGTATGCTAAGTAATCTTTACACTTATTAATTCCAGATAATAAAAGGTTTATACTGATTTCTGCATAATTTGTTCTGTTTGTTTCATTAAATACAGGAAATCATTCTGTCTGTATGTCCATCCATTTGGTTGTCCATTTTGTTTTTTTATCTGTTGCTTGCTGCTGCTGTTTGAATCTTGCTGCAAGGAGGAGAAAAACGGTAAAGTGTCCTGTATCAGCAAGAACAAAA
>NW_009695973.1:7487-40635 GCF_000703405.1 Apaloderma vittatum
AGTATGTGTGCTTAGTCCACATATTTTATAGAGGTTAAGACACACAAGAAGGACACAGGCAGGAGGAAAAAATAATTGCATTTATGATCTTCATAAATATCATTCTTTCAGTGAAGCATGAACATAGAGAAGCTGCACGGTAAGTTCACAGGTAGTAGCTTCAAACAGCATAAAACTGCCAATGGATTATAAAACTATGGAAATACTTGATCTAGAGAAACAGACCTATGTTTTTGAATCATTTTGATCATAATAGCTACTATATGCAGCATGGACTCAGGAATACCTCTGAGCTACCAAGGCCAGGCAAAAACCTTGGATCCCTATCCTCTGCGTTGGTTCCCTCAAACACAACATACTGGCAGCTTAACTGAAAGAGGCAAAATATTCTCCAGACAATCCAGAAGGCCCAGAGAGTTTTTTGGTCTAGTAGAACATACACTACTGGGTGAATTTTCAGAGTCATTGAATGCTGGGTTGTGCTTGTACAGATTCTAAACTCAAGTTGCTGTTATAAAAAGTTATCAAGAGGAGTTACCTAACTTCAATACTCTTTCCAGAGAAGGACAGCAAAAGACAGAGCTGGGAGACAGCCTTGAGTGAGGTATGCCAGCTGAAAGAACATTTTCAGCAGCCACTGCAGGTAGACTTCTGCTCCCCTTTCAGAGAAGGTCTTCATGTGGGTCAACCTCCTGTTCCCATTTGGTGCAAAACACCTCAATTGTTTCAGGCAACTGTCGTTTGCAGCCATTTCCAAGTTATTATTGAATCAGAAAACAGTTTGTGCTCCATACAATTTTCTTATTGGTGTAAGACTCCTTGACACAGAGAGAGGAAAGATATGGCAATTTAAGACAAGAAAACAATCTGTGCTCTAATAAGAATGCGCTCTCCTTCAGGGCACAGGTTGACTCTCCAAGTGGAACACAGGTAGTTCACAAGGTTTTTAAGGAGTACGCAGGGTCAGGTCAGGCCATCTGGGGCTGTCAGTCCTGTCACACTTGTCATACATCCCTGCACCACATTCTTAGAGCACAACTTCCACAGCACCAGAGACTTTCTTGTTAGGAGCCTCATTTTGCATGGGTAAGCTTTTAGATCCTGGTATAACAAAGCTTTTGACTGACAGCCTGTCCAAGGAATGCTGTAAGAAAAACTGTTTTGAAGATGAAAACAGCTCTTGACTAAAGCTTCTAACCTCTCTTTATGAGCTGCCTGGCAGCTTTTACTTGTGATTTATTTTCTTCATGTGTTCAAGTGAAGTAGAAAATACAAAACTGTAGCTATCATTTCGAGAGAGGCACTATATGTCAACTCACATCCTCCTCACCTACATTTCTACAGCCATGAAAGTAGAAGAAAAAACCCAGAACCAACTACAAAACAGTAACAGAATCAAAACCCTTTTTTTTTTGGTGCTGCTTCATGAATTCCACAACAAGGACTGACAGAAACCTGAAGAATGGAAATCCTTCATTTTACCCAGCAGCAGTCTTATGCTGAGGAGGGGAGAAAGAAGCCAAGGAAAAAAATCTTGGACTGAATTTACAGAAGGAAAGTTTGCAATTACCTACACGTTAAGAAGGCAGGAAGGACAGCTTTTTAAAACTGAGAGAAGAGAATAATTTTTCACCAGAAAAAGGAGGTAGAGTTTGTACATTACACACATACAAAAATATTAGAAATGTAGAATTACAGTAAAATTTCCAAATGTGATTTATTATACCTCAATATTGTAACTACTTCATAGGTCTAGGATGGTAGTAAAGTGTTGTGTTTCCCATGATATTTTTTGCTTTTCACTCTTCAATCTAGTGGGAAATGAAGTAACATTAAGAAACTAAATTTATTATCACAAGCGCAAAATGCTCTTGATAAAAACCATACTGGCAATCCTGGTTATTAAAATAATTTTGCCACACAAAAGGAGAAGAGGTTTGTGTTGTACGATTATCAAATTAAAATGGTCTCCTTCTCTAAAATACTAAAATAAGTATGGATTTTATGGACACGGTCTTGTAAGAGACTTAGGTAGTATCAGGCTTCAAACAGTTAACTACTAGCAGCTGCAGAATTCCCTTACTCTAGCACACAGTTACCAACAGATAAAAATTACTGCATAATATATATCTTTTCATTCTTATCACATTGTAGTAGAAGGCTTTGTAGTAGGAAATACAGCCAACTCAGCCACATGCTAATGTAATATTAGTCAGCGATGGAGAAAGCTGTTCTCACAATTTTGATCTAAGCACACTGGGCCATCATTCTGCTCCAGCTGAATTCCGTGTGAGCTGCAGTAACATATAAAAAACAATACCAGTTAAAACTCCAGTATGCATTCTGTGCTGCCCCACTGGCACAGGGACAAAGCACTTCTCTGTGTGACAAGCAGTCTCCGTTACAGAACTGGTATGTGTGCCAGAGCTGAGCAGAGATTGCTACACGTGCAGTGTTTCTAGTCTGTGAAAAAACAAAAGCACACTGGGTGTCCTCTGCAAGTCACACTTTGCAACCTCGGAGTAAACTCTTGCATTTTAGTAAAGGAGAGTGACGCACTCTAACACCTGCTGAGGGCTAATCTGTAAATTGTAGTACATCAGTGTACACATGCACCTTGAGGAAATATTTAACCAGAAGGACTGCAGCTAAGTGCGACAATCAGATCTGAAGACAAACTACAAATAGTAATAAATACCATTTGCTCTAAAGTGCATATGATATGTTCTGCTATTGTCTCTAACGTAATCGAAGCTTATAAACAAAATTTGAGACGGCTAAGTTAGTACATTGTTTTGGACTATAACACTTGCAGCACATCCATAAATATCTACTCTCTTAGCTGTTTCTGGGACTCAAACAAGAAAAAGGGAGCAAGATCAGCTCAAAATTTAATTCATCTCATTACCCAACTTGTTTGCAATATATAATTCTGCACAATTTGACAATTTGAACTTACTACTTTTTTAAAAAGATCAGAAAAACAAATTCCAGAGATGTGACTTACTGGTACTCAACTGGCAGTTCTCGGAAAGAGAACAGCACAAGGCAATAAACAATACTGACCAAACAAACCAAGAACGCTCACAGTAATCAAGTATGTTACTGATGAAACGAAGTTTTACTAGACAGTTGACATAAAATACTCTAGAAGTCAGCTCCTCAAGACAGAGAAAGGAACCTTTGCAAACATCTGAGTTAATACAACTAATCAAATCATGAGTTTTCATCAAACATGAGTTTTCATAAAGCTACCAAAACATCTGTCCGGATACAGCATAAGCCAGGAGTAACTGCTCACACCACCAGACCTAGAGTGAGGACCACCTCAAAGCCAACTTGAGTTAACACAACTAATCAAATCATGAGTTTTCATAAAACATGAGTTTTCATAAAGCTACCCAAACATCTGTCCGGATATAGCATAAGCTAGGAGTAACTGCTCACACCACCAGAATCACAGAATGTTCGGGGTTGGAAGGGACCTCTGAAGATCATCTAGTCCAACCTTCAGACCTAGAGTGAGGACCACCTCAAAGCCAAATGGAGTGACAAGTGACTGTGTTGTCCCAGGAGCAGACAAAAAGCCACAGAAACTCCAAACTGTGCCAAGTTTACCTCTGTTTCCTGCCTACCTGCTGCTCTAAGTAAGATACTGTTGACAAAGCTGTTCCCCCATCACACGCTGCCTCTGTGCTCTCATGCTGACAGAAAAGTCAGGACATTCTACCTATTCTCCTCTGCTTGCTTGAGCTGGGAACGGAGCCACCGTTTACCCCTGCCTGGGCTCAGGCAAACCAGTGCAGTGGCAGCAGACATCTGAACACAGACTCCTCAGAATCAAGGCCCACACAGACAAGGATCCCTTCTTTAGCCACAGCCTGCAGTGGATACTGTCAGAAGAGTAAGAAAACGGGGGATGAAAGAATCATCCTCCTACTGGCATATTACAAGAGCTTCTAGTGCTATAGGGACTCCTGGGACCTCCCTTTGTATCCAGTTCATTAGGACAAACAGCATCCAAATGAGGCAACATGATATTCCATGGATTCCTTTCTGCCCTTTCCACCCTCATGCATACAACCTCCCATGAAGAAACCATAACTACAAAAGTCGTTGAACCATCTTTGTGAGTTGAACTGTGGTTTAGTAGATCTGGTACTTGAAAGATATCAACTACATCTTGTCAGAATTATGCAGGACAAAACACACCTAGTGACGTTTCATACTTCAGTGTAATATAACAAACTAAATATTCAATATATAGACAAAGGTTGCATACAGAAGTCACATCAGAGAACAGATACCCCCTCAGAACCAGTTTTCTTTAACCTTGAATAGTGCTTCTACTCTTAGTGAGTAGAATAATGCTTCTACTTTTATAGTCTTGCTACAGCTCTCAGTGAAGCCAGGTTGTTCTCAAGATAAGGAAGGGTCACAGGCTCACAAGTTTATTTCCAGAACGAAATTGTGCGAGTGGTGACCTAAGACAGAAGCCCAGACCCCTCGAGCAAAAATCAAGTTTGTGATCTAACAACAAGAACAGCAATTCCAAAACATAGACAGGGCAGTGTTTTACAAAAGAGGCACTGCATTTAAATGAACTTACAGGAAGAGTGGATACTCGGAAAGCTTTTTCTGCCTTCAGACACCAGATCTGGATCACCTGTGCAGTGCATTTCAGAGTTCATTACTCCATCTGGAAAGCAGCGGTAAAAGAAATCGGGACGCGGTCTACAAAAGACACCATGGATATTAAAAATATAAAAGCTGTAGTAACAAATAAACCTCAGGATTATTACATTTACTGCTTATTACATAGAGAGTTCATTCCCTCCTGCCTTAACACAGCTACAAAAATCATAGAATCATTGAGATTGGAAAAGACGCTTAAGATCATATGGAATTCATTATCTTGCTGAGAACAGGACTGGCAACAAAACAAGAGGCTGAGTCTCTTAACTGCAGTGAACAACCCTCTGAGTTTTTTGACCCTACTCTGAGGTGAATGATAGCACGTCGGTTTGACTGCTGTCACACTGATCCTGAGCTAATAAACCATGTAGAGAGGCAAGGCGAGTGACTACAGGTTCAGAGACAAGCTGACAGAGCAACTAGTTGCCTGTGAGTGCAGGCAAAATGAGCTCATGTCTGCCCGAAGAAGATGGTGCAGACATTCTTAATTATATTTCAAAGGCACTCTTAAAATAAAAGTGCCAAGTGCCATTATTGTCAAGGCGTCAGTACTGTAGCAGAGAGGGTTCATCAGAAACCCAGCAAAAATACTGTTTCATCAATGCTGCAAAACAGGTGAACACCAAACACAGCACTGGACTCGATTAAATATTCAGATTCCAATACTCATTTTTCAGTTTGAAATTATTTAAATTTTTCAGACAAACCCAAAAATTACCTACAAAAATTCTTTTAGAGAGAGTTTTTGTTTGCTAGTATTTTCCACTCAAATTCATGCTTCCTTAAAAAAAAAGGCCTACCTAGGAGTCTACCCATTGCTTAGCTCCAAGGTTTGTTCTGCCATGCATCTTGGCGTTACCTGGAAATAGCATATTCAGTAACAGGATTCATACAAAATGCAGGTGTTGGGCTATACAGAGACACAACTGATTCCTGTTTAATCAGACCAGTGGCACTGGTATCTGCATTTCCACATGCTGTGGCTCTTCCCTTCTGTGCTGCCAATTTAACGACCCGATTTCAGCTTACACCCTTCCTTTCAAACTCCTTGTTTGTCTGGATCTGCCACAGTTGGATGTCACATAATGAAGTTGTACAACACCTGCACCAGGGAAAGGACAGATTCACAGGGGCCTGTTTTAATTCAATATGTTTTGGAGCAGCAGCAATCTTTTTATCAAGATGTATTGTGTTTGCCAATCTGTCTTCACTTCTCTTAACAGTTAAAGCCATCATTTATAACATGACAAGACTTACCTTCCCACTATTAATTTAATAGTATTTGTGCAGACGCCATTCAGAGCTAGAGCCAAGGAAACAGCTACAAAACAAAATGAACAAAAAGAACAATAATAACCTAAACACCAAGCTATAAATTGCAGCATTACATTTACAGACTGAAATCTTTACTGAACTGAAAACAAAACAATATTTGCAGCCTATTGGTTTTCTTATTATCCAAACTAAGGACAGACCCCAGAGCATCATAATCACGTGACTGACTTTGTCGGAATCATAGAACAGAATCACAGAATGCTTTGGGTTGGAAGGGACCTTTAAAGGTCATCCAGTCCAACCCCCCTGCGGTGAGCAGGGATGTGCTGATCTAGATCAGGTTGCTCAGAGCCCAGTTCAATGTGACTTTGAATGTTTACCAGGATGAGCCTTCTACCACCTCACTGGGCAACCTGTTCCAGTGTTTCACTACCCCCATTGTAAAAAAGTTTTTCCTTAAATCTAGTCTAAGTCTATCCTCTTTTAGTTTAAAACTGTCACCCCTTGTCCTATCTCAACAGGCCCTCCTAAAAAGATTGTCCCCATCTTTCTTCTAGACTCAGACCAGGACAGCTCCCCTAAAGTACTGAGAGGCTGCAATAAGGTCTCCCCACAGCCCTCTCTTCTCCAGCTGAATGACCCCAGTGCTTTCAGCCTGTCTTCACAGCAGAGGTGTTCCAGTCCTCTAATGATTTGTGTGGCTTCCTCTGGACTCGCTCCAACAGGTCCATGTCCTTCCTGTGCTGAGGACTACAGAGCCTAACGCACTACTCCAGGTGGGGTCTCACCAGAACAGAGCAGGGGAGCAAAATCACCTCCCTTGACCCCTTCTTTACCTTGTTCTGCTTTTACTTTTGCAAAATCTTACTTCCTTATGCAGAGCCAGTTCTCCTATCACGCTACTTGCACAGGCATAAATCATCAGATGGAAGCAATTATCAGCGAATCAAGTGTTGTGTTTATCAGTTTTGCAACTTACTAGAAGCAAAACACATGCTCTTTGGGTGAAGGAGAACTCCTGTATAGACCTATATGTAAAATATACATACACACACATGTGTGTCTTTATGTCTACTTTCAGGCTCAAGAATTGCCTTTCAGCTAAAACTAGAATTGGACAATTTCTTATTTTTTCTTTCAAAAATATTTCCTTTCTGGGACTTTTGATCCCAGGATTAAACAATTTACCTAACACAATTGGAGTAATAAACTAGAACTGTCATAGTAGGTACCACTGAATCATCTTTTTTATTTGTACTTGCATGCTGAGTCCCCAAACTTTCTGAAGAACCTTATCTAAAGCCTGTGGATACCTCTGCCTTGATTTCAGTGGCACTTGGATCCAGTGCATACACTCCTTTTAGATTAAAACTGATTTAATGTTGCAGTCCACACTGTAGCTCCCTGTTAGAACACAAGAGCCACTGAATTTTATTTCCCATCAGAAAAGAAACTATCAGGCAAATCTATGATTTCCAGCAGAACAACTGCAACTTTTGATTATGACAGCTACACAAGCTATTTTCTCACTGGACTGCTGCCCCAGATGCTGCTTTTCAGCAGTACTCATCCTGTCTCCATAAAATCTTTGCCTGAGGATATTATAGATCATAAAAATGTGTGTTGTATAGAATCTATTCTTCTTTAAGTTAAAAAAAATAAGAAGTCCTCCATCAAAGCAAAACCAGAGGTTTTCTCAGATTACAGCAATAGCTGTCAGCAAAAATAAAAGAACAAGTCAATCCTAGAGACACTGACACTGTTCAAAAAAGTGTTCCACTTTGCACACCTGTGTTCACAGTGACCACTCAATCCCATGCTCCCTTTTTCCTCTCAATTGTTTTCTCTTAGTTATTTACAGTGATTTTCTGGTGAACTGCAAGTTTCCACAAAGGTAAATGCGTATGGCCAGCAATGTCACAGCACTGCATTCTCTTTTTTTTTTTTTTTCAAAAAAAAGGAGATGCAGAGATACCTGCTTTCTGAGACATGCAGTAAAGTTTACTTTTTTACACTGAGCTTCATCATCGCATACCTGCTTTCACTGTTGCATACTCCTTATGATGGCAATCCAGGTGTCACATGACAGCGTGACTGCGAGCTGACAAACAAATTGCATTTGCTCTCATTTTGTTCCCTTTAGGAAAGATTTAGGAAGACACAGCCCAACAAAAGTCATATCATCTCACCACTAGAGAGGTGTAGGCACTTCTAGGGGAAGGATTAAGGGCACCTGCATTAGGAAGCTAACTTCTCCTTACCCTAGATCCACTGAATCACCTTTTTATATTAATGGCTATAGGAGCAGAAAAGCATTTTCACATCCTTTTAATCTTTGACCTATTCCACATAGGATGCCTAAAGAAATTCACCTCTTGGGGGACTTCTTGATCGTTCTTTATGAACGTTATGTGCCAGATCTCAGCAAATCAGCAAAGCTGCACCACAGTTAATGAATCTGAACAGCAGCTTTGCATCACTGGACACATAAACATACCGAATCATATTAATATACAGCACACTTGGACATAAATAAGCCACAAGAAGTTCCACACTTATGGCACATAATGAGCAGGGATACCCTGCAGAACAGGACATTAGGGTTGGTTTTTCCTTAATATCTGGGTAGAAGGAAGGATACTGGAGAAACTGTCACGTTTTCTCCTGGATCTTATAGAGGGAATCATAACAAAAGGTAAGAACAGCAGAAAAAATAACTGTCTCTCTAGCACAAAATAATATAATAAGTGATAGGGAAACTAATCCAAAGCTCCTCTCCTTAAACAACAGAGGGTGAAACTCCAAACTGTGACTGTATACATTTTATGAATCAGAGTTATTTCTACTGAGTGGATTTGTCAGGAAAATATCACTGTAAGACATTTCAGAACTTACTACAAATGACTGGCAGCAGCCAAAACAAAACTAGGATCGTGTTAGAGCAACTGGAGAAAGAACAAAGTATGGGAATCCAGCCTTATCTAAAATAATTTTCAAAGGTCAGTAAAACAGAATTTCAGAATTAGGCATATTTCAAACATACTGCCAAGAAAACCATTTGCAGTCCTTACTGCTTCAAAGTGTCCTCTGCTAGTGAAAGTGCAATTCTGGTCTCTGGCATTACCTACGTAAAAAGGATCTGGGCATATATCAGCAAAAAATGCCAAAAGACAGGCAGAGCCAGAGTTAGCTAGAACATTTTAAGATTTACCATCCTCATTGTCTGCCTGCTTCTCTGCTCAAAGCTGCTGCCTACAACCATAATTAGACCTCACCCATAACACCAGTTCACAGTCTAGGATTAATTGCACATCTAACACCACTGGCAGTTTAACTTGAAACATGAGTGTGCGATTAGAAAAGCTGAGCCATGAGCATAGATTTTGCAATGGAGAACAGTAAACTCCAGGAGAATGCCAGAGAAAACAATGAGAGGAGTAATTTCCTACACTAAGCAGTGGAGTCTCACAGGACTTTCTAGTCGAACCTTTAATTTCAAATAGCTGCAAGTATAAATAAGAGGTTAAGTAACAGATAGGCTGTGGCAGAAGAATATACAGCTGAACAGTCTCTCAGAAGGTCTTCTCTTTGCTCATCGAATTCTGGCCCTTAGTAGAGAGACTGTGGAATTAAGGAACAGAATTTGTACATTTAGAAGCATAGATAAAAATGAAGGCTTTTGTGAGATGGCTTGCAACTATAACTGTGCTGAAAACTACTTGTAACAAGCTGTAATGGAGACAGGTTTTCTTCAAGGCTTAGACTACAACTGGAATCAATCTCAGAGCTATCACAAATTCTCCGTCTTGAAGTACAACATACGTTACCTAAGAAAGCCTCTTTAATTTCAGTCTTGTCAGTTCGGCGGATTATTTTCACCACAAAAATGACTGCTAGTGGCGTAAGGAATGAAATTGCCTGTAAGAGATAACAAATACCATGTGTGAGAGAGCATCAATTCCTTTTTCAGTCCAACTGATTAATAATTAGTTCCAGTTAGCTCCATTTAAACGGGAAGGCTGAATGATCTTTGTCAAACTCCTGACCTTAAGCAAAGTGGGATGATTTGTCTTTGCAACTACAGGGCAAACTAATACATTAAAACTGTAATATAACTGTGGGCTATAATTGATTTGCAATTGCCTGGAGCTGCATTTAAAATGTCAGCTTCCTAAATGAAAAAGCAACAGTCTATAAGGTCCACAAAATTTATACACTGATCCATACAGATCAAGTACATTTTTCCACACTAAGCATTGCTCCAGAAGGCAGCCCCTTTGGGCTGTGCTCTCAGTAAGACCCTTTTGAACATAACAGCACCAACTTTCTAACATTCCAAAATGTTCTTTTATTTTACATTTTGATTTTGGTTTTAACTATCGTTCTTGAATGCACTGCAAAGATCATGTCCTGTGATTCATTTACAAGTGTTTGGATGTGGAGCAAATTGTTTAACTTTATTCAAAAACAGAAAAACATCAACAAGTATATTCAACGGTTAAGCACTACTGTTGGACAGGAATCCTTCTACAAGGAATATGAAAAGGCATCTGCACGTCACTACACACACTTCATCTTCAAGAACATCTTCTTCATCACAGAGCAATTTAGACTATGGTTGGTGACTCAGTGTAAATGTGTCAGTTATCCAAAAAGCATCCTGTCCTCCCAAAGCATGTATTTATTGGCTTTCTCCAGAGAGATATATCAGTTTCTCCAAAGCACAACACCAAGGAGTTTTTCATTAGTAGCTTGCCATGGAAGCTATGATTTTGTTCCCAACTGGTCCTTCCATCATCCCTTCTGTCTCAGACCTTCAGTTGCAGAGGCAGAAGGCAACTTAGAGGCAAGGTAGTCTGTTTATGCTTCTTGCTGGCTCTGGTCTAAGTCTGAAATCTACAAACCTCTTTACAATCCTGTTTGTTCAAAAAAAAAACCAAACAACCAAGGTCTTTCAAAAACATTTATTCTCTTGAAGAAAAGTAATTATTATTTGGGGGATTTCTAGCAAGAAGGCAAAAATCAAGGTGTATATGGCACAAGGGGCACCAGAGCTTAAGTAAGATAATGCTATCTCTGCTGAGGCTGAACAGTGTTTTACTTCTTCAACAGCCTCACTGAAATGAAGATCAGATGGGACAGACATGTTAGGACAAAAGACATGTGACTCTCTTTATGTTACAGATTAATCCTAGTCCTCATTTTATGCTTTTAGAATATCTGAGTAGGGAACAACATGCAAATGCACCGGATTTGTTATTTTGGTAGCGTGTCTTGGACCAGATTCCCTTACCTGCGTCTGCAAAATATTATCTAACTCTGTGATCCATGCAGTTTAAAACACAGTCTGGTGTCTGCTTCCCTTTTTTACATTTAGAAAGGCAGGCATCAGATTTTGCGCAAGGAGGTGCACCATTTCCACTTAAAACTCCCTTCTGCCTACAGTGTGTGTGAAATTCAAGTTAGGATGCCAGTGCCGTGATACTGCTCTAGAAATGTTCCCTTCTCTCTATCCTCAGCTATTATTTAATTTCTGCTTTCAGAGACAGAGAGTGAAAAAAATAATAATAAAAAGAAAGGTAAAGCAAAATCTAGAATTGTTATTTTACTTTCCACCAGGAAAGAAACGAAGAAAGATATCTGCATTCCATTGCTGAAGAACATGTAGAAATATAGCCAGGCTGACAGGCTTACAGTGGTGGTTTAATGGAGTTAGAAATCTTTTGAACAAGCAGGAGCAGCAGGAAATATCAATAAAGAATAGAATTCAGGTGGCAGCTTGTTCCAAACCACTTCACAATCAATCTTCAGAAATCTGGTAAAACTGCAGATTTCCTCATATTTCACAAACATATGGATTTTCGGGAGTGATGAAGAACTATTCATGTTTGCAGCACACTGCTGTTCCTTATGCAAAAGCATTAGCTAGAAGGTGGGTTTTTTTACTCTGCAGCAAAACCCACATATAAAGAAAGTTTGGCTTGCTAAAAACTCCTTTTTCTTTATTTTGCAAAAGGACTCCGTCTGGCTTATACCCATAACAGACTTGGCAACAGCCTAATGAGCAATACTTCCTCAGACGCATCTCAGTAATGTTTTCTTTTCCAGCAGCGAAATATTCCAACATTGTCTTTCTTTTGTGAAACATGGACTAAATTTCTCTCGTTCATTATTCATCCTGGCAAGCCAGAGATATGCTAAATCTACAGGGACTCCCACATACTTCCATGTGCTCAAGACAAGTTGACAGTACCTTACACTTTCCAAGACAAAGCATATTCACTGACGGAGAGCCAGAACAAGGCTCAGGTTTTTCCAGTCCTTGTGGCTCGCTTGCTACCCATGCAGAAGTCAGCTTCGTCTCATTTTGATCTGGGCTTGGAATATTCATAATGTTTCTCTTGAATTTAAATCTCTCAGCATGGAAAATAATCCAGCAGTTCATAAAGTCTTACAGATTGCTTTCTGGCAAGCCATAGCCATATGTTTCATTATCGGAGTACAACACCAGTAGCAAGAAAGTCTTTACATAATGGAAGCTTGTCATCAATGCTAGAGATGGATTTTTCTTCTTTTCAATTAAAGAAGAAAAAAAAACATTACGGAAAGTATCTATCTACATTTCTTAATTTAAGCAGCTGTTCACTGCCCTACTGAGATGTCAATGGTCTGAGCCAGAAGGAGAACACAGACTATACAAACATGACTTACTCAGACCAGCCTGGAAGTTTCACTCACCACAAAATATTCCAAAAGTTGGGTCTGTGGGAAGTGGTTAATGGGGAAATTGTGCTACCCACTGGCTACTGCCAAGAGAATAGAGGATGGACTAATGATTATGCCAACTGGTTTCAAAAATAGTTTCACCACCACAGCAAACCCCTGTACAATGGTTCACTACTGGTTCTTTAACTCTTCGGTTATAAACACAGATCAGAGAAACGATGTAGCAAGGTAATGCTCAGGATAAGGAAAAATGGCAGATTTAAACTCAGTCTTTCCTAGTACAACAATTTATAGTTTGAGTTTGAGGGTTTTTTTGTTTGCTTTTACATATCTGTCTTCCATGTGAGGAAAAACATAGATTTTCACCCATCCAGGCTGAAAAAGTCCCTAATAGAACTTCTTCATAGTGCAATATAAACAAAATGTTGTTCAATTTAGAACCAGACTTTTAGCCTCTGTCTTAGAAGGCTATATATATTGTTGCCTCATAAATACGAAGCACTTTTAAGTTGTTCTTTACCTCATTAAAAATTTCTGTAACTGAAGGCCTGAGCATTTAAAGCAATCAAACAAACAAAAAAAAAGCTGAAGATAAATTACATAGCTGATTTGCATTTATTTTGCACTCAAACCCTAATCTGAAAACTAAACTCCCAGCTTTACTGAAGACACAGGAAAAGCTGCTTTGACGTAAGGGTACACAGAAGTGACCTCATCTGCCACAGTCATTCCTGCAAAATGTCCACTTTCACTGAGGAAGCTTTTGCCAAGGCTGACCTACTTGTCTGTATGGAACTATACCTGTAATTTCTTAGCATTTCTCTACTGGTCTATCTAACTGCACTCTTATATATGTAGATTATCAAAACTGTTAACCATACCTAGCGAAGGGTATCAAAATCCATGACTGTGATAACCTTCTCTAGGAATGGTTAACAAATCATGGATTTTGATAACCTGCATTTTTGATATCAAAATCATGGATTTTGATAAGCAGACAAACATGAGCTGTGCTGGGGAGAGCCAGAAGAGCAGTGGCAGCAGAGAAGCTCTATAATTTATTTAGTATGCTTGCTGGCAGAAGCTAAAACAAAAGGTTTGTGTACATGGGAAAAAAAAATTTCAAAATGCCTAACATGCCTTAAACAAATTGGATTTCAAAATTTAAGCTCTTAACCTAATAAGATCATGGCAGGGTTTTGTCAGGTCACCCAACCAGCTAATTCAAAAAGCTTCTCTAATCATTTCTCTAGCATCACTCTAAGGTAACTCTAGCTTAAATCTTAAACTGTAAATTCAACATTCAGAAATTCGGTTGCCTGGTCATGCCACTTTATACAAACTCCCCAAGATTTCCTACATTTTGCCATTTTGGACATCCTTGGTTTGGAAAACAATTGTTATTAGAATTAAAGGAACATCCTATACTTCTGAAAGATTTCCCACTGCTTATCAAATAAAAGTATACTTAGGTTGCAGTCATCAAAGGAGCAGTAAACCTCTAGTACTTACAAACATAAGACGTGTAGGTATGTTGTCTGATTGCACCAAAGGATTTTTATACAGCCAGATCTCTTCTGGCTGGATAACCCGCTGGAATGGATCCAAAAATTCTGTAAAACTGAATATAACAAATAAAAATAATGTTTTAAGAAAATTTGAAACTATAACAAAAAAATCTATAGAGTCTTGGTGATTAAAAATTTCTGTCAAAGTTAATTATCGTATAGCATGCATGTATCCTTATAATTAATTGCTGTCCTACCTTACTGCTTTTTAGTAATACAATATTCATAAATATACACATAGGAAAATTATTTTTCAAGTCTATATGCAGTCACTTTGTAAAAGTTACATAAACACTTGCTGTGGAGAATAAATTGTCATTTCTTTTTTTTTGTGGGAAAAGTGTGCAAAGAAGATTGTGAGATTAGAAAAATCATGTAGCAGATGTTTTACCCTGAAGAAATTATATACCAGATATCAAATACAAAGTGTGTCTACTGACCTAAACAAACAACCAGATTCTTCTGGAAACTTAAGAAGTCTAGTATTGCAAGGAAAATATTTACTCTTAGATTCAGCTTCTTCAAATCTAGCATCGGATCCTACTCTCCAAAGATAGTTCAAAGTAAATTTCGGAAGTTTTAATGTTTTCAAAATGAAAACTTAAAATCTTTTTTTAAGTTCAAAAAACAATGACTTGTGCAAGACACGAAAGAAGGAAACTTTCTTTAGAAGACCCATTTCCAGGATTGTGAACTGGTTGAAGGGAAGAAGTCGGAGAGTTGTGGGGTCAATGGGGTGCAAAATTCTACCCCTGAGTCCCTCAGGGGTTCGTACTGGGACCAGCACTATTCAATATTCATCAGCAACCTTGATGAGGGAACAGAGAGCACTGTCAGCAAGCTTCTGATGGCACAAAACTGATGTGACACCCCAGCAGGCCGTGCTGCCTTCAGAGAGACACGGACAGGCTGGAGAGTTGGGCAGGGAGAAATTTTATGAAATACAACAAGGGCAAGTGTAGAGTCTTGTGCCTGGGAAAGAACAAGCCCATGTGCCAGTATAGGCTGGGGACTGACCTGTTGGAGAGCAGCGAAGGGGAAAGAGACCTGGGGGTGCTGGTGGCCAGCAGGATGGCCATGAGCCAGCAGTGTGCCCTCGTGGCCGAGAAGGCCAATGGCATCCTGGGGTGTATGAGAAGGAGAGGAGCTGGGTCTCTTCAGCTTGGAGAAGAGGAGGCTGAGGAGTGACTTCATTAATGTTTATAAATATGCAAAGGATGAGTGTCAGGAGGATGGAGGCAGGCTCTTCCCAGTGACATCCAATGACAGGACAAGGGGCAAAGGGTGCAAGCTGAAACACAGGAGGTTCCACAGAAACATTAGGAAAAGCTTTTTCACTATGAGGGTGATGGAGCATGGGAACAGGCTGCCCAGGGAGGTTGTGGAGTCTCCTCTGGAGACATTCAAAATCCACCTGGACATGTTCCTGTGTGACCTGCTCTGAGTGATCCTGCTCTGGCAGGGGGTTGGACTAGATGATCTTTTGAGGTACCTTCCAACTCCCAATACCTTGACATTCTGTGAAAACACCTCATATATGAGAGAGTTGAAAAGCAAAGTTCACAGCTATACTGTTGCGGACTCTACACTTGTTACAAAGATGTATATAGGATTCACAGCTAGGATATACTTCACTACTGCCCTCTAAACATAAATAAATAGACAAGCCTATGCATTTCTGGGCATACAAAAGTTAAAGAAGCTAGCTGAGCTTCAATGACTGCATCTTTCAGCTAGTTACATCTTTTCTGACACACGTCCTCAGGTCTCTGCTGGTCTGACTGTT
Organism: Apaloderma vittatum; assembly: GCF_000703405.1. NCBI lineage: Eukaryota > Metazoa > Chordata > Aves > Trogoniformes > Trogonidae > Apaloderma > Apaloderma vittatum. The sequence goes on from NW_009695973.1 coordinate 23,538, forward strand.
TCGAGGCAGTTCTGAAAGCACTGGGACTGATGTTTGCGCCAAGGAATGCCTTGAAGCAGTGACACATTCTTTAATATATCTGAGCCTTTAAGCATTTTTACTAACTGCAAAAAACCCAAACATTTATGTTTCAAAGTCATCATATATCCGTGCACCAGTGTGCTTTTAGAAAACATGTCACATTAGACCAGAGATTTAATTAACTTGACATTAAGACATTTGGCATCATGAACAAATTGCCAACTGAGCTAAAAGTTTGAGGCTCTCCTTCTGTTCCCTGTCTTCTCGTCTGTGAACACCCCCAAGTTCTTCTCTTCAGGGCTACTCTCAAGCCACTCTGTGCCCAGTTTGTATTTGTTCCCGGGATTGGCCAGACCCAGGTGCAGGACCTTGCATTTTGACGTGTTGAAGCTCATGCAGTTTGCACTGGCCCATTTCTCAAGCCTGTCAAAGTCCCTCTGGATGGCATCTCTTCCCCCAAGTGAGTCCACGGCACCACACAGCTTGGTGTCATTGGAAAACCTGCTGAGGGTGCACTCGATGCCGTCGTCCATGTCGCTGACAAAGATGTTGAACAGCCCTGGACCCAGAACAGACCCCTGAGGAACTCTGCTTGTCAGAGTGGTATTTTCATCTCTTTAGTAACATGTGCTAAAGAGATGGAAGTATAATAACAAACATAAATAGTACCTGATTCCAACTAAGGATTGATTTTTTTATTAGTATATATTTACTATCTTTGTATTTTTCTAAAGAAAGATTCATTTCAAGCCTATCAACGACAGTAGCAATTATTCTAATTATTAGTGTATTTAAAACCAACAGTTTTATATACCCTACATACTACATCTGATTATGCATCCACTTCTTCCTCTGACTCGTGTTCTGAATGTCTTCCAAGAACAGTGTTCAAGTATACTGAAACATAACGTAAAAAAAAAATATGTTGAAACTGGGTGAAATAATCTCAAAATCTCTACTGAAGGAGGGGAAAAAAACCAGATGTACAAGACAGCAGATCTTGTCTGTGTGAACAATACAGAAATACAAACTAAACAGTTAAAGGAAAGCAACTATATAAAAAGAAATCACTGTTTTTTTTCTCATCTTCAGAAAGAGCTCAGCTGGTAATTAAATTTTTATGCCACGACTCATAAGAGAACAATTCTCTTATTTTTCTGAAGCATCACCGATGTGCGACTGGATGCAAGATTTCACTAGCTTGAAGGCAATTCCCTTTGTACTCTATTAAACCATCACGAGGACATAGCAGTTTCTAAGCTGCCTGACACTTAGTGATTTATATTCCTTTGTCCAAACCAACAGCACAGTCTATTACTATTCATAAGCCACACAAACTTGTCCAAATGACTACACGTTATTGGAAATGAATGTAGTCCTTGGATAAGAAAACTGGTTTCCAGACATTTCTTATTATGGCTCAACCATACAAGAACGTCCCCTGGTAGCAGGTGGGCAACTTGAGAAGCTTACTTCATATTAGCACATGCAATTTTAGTAGTAGCTTTTTGGCCTTACATTTTCTGTGAGTTTACATACTCATTCAACATTTTTAACACTTTAACAAGCAAGATTTTGAGGACTACACCCTGATAGCATATATTTAAGGCATAAAAAGACTTTAATGAACTTCAAGAGCCTTTAACTGTGACTTTCAAAGAAATCTAAGGGAAACAGAAGCCTTAATTCCATTAAAAACATCAGTGAGGAACAGGTGCCCAAGTGCCTGAGGTTGCTTTGGACATCCTACATTACTACAGTAAATAAAAATATTCTTCTGTGAGGGCACAAACACTTCCAGGTTACATTAACTTCATTTCCACTTAATAGCATGTAGCCCTTTAAGATTATTTCTAGGAGCATCACAGACCAATTAATGTAAAAGTACACAATAGTTTTGTGGTAATATGGACTAATAATGTCTTTTTTATAAAACCATTCACTGGTAGTGAACGAAACAAACATTGCATAAATATTCTCACAGTCTTTGACCTGTGCTTCCACATGGTTTTCATCTCACATAAATAACAGCAGGTATTTTTTAGCACCTCACCTTATTGTTTCAAATGCTGCTTTTAGAAGCTACCATTCCCTAGCATTCAGCAGCACAAATTTGAGAAGCAGTGAAATCTGGAAGTTGCTAAGACCAGAGAAAGAGCAGTAATCGGTACAGCATTGGCAAAGTCAGTAAGGTAGAAGCCTTTAAATATTGGAGTAAAAAAGTATGTTCCCAATCCAGCAACAAGAACAGACAGGAATAGATAGGATAGATGAGATCAGCGTTAACATTGAATTGTTGTGCCCTGTCAGAGCAAGACAGAAGATACCAACAAGGAACTCATGACTAGCATTCACTTTAGAAGGACTTACAGCATTAGGAGGACTGGCACAGCTCCATTTTCAGAGTAAGAATATGAAATCACACAGGGGCTTTGGTCCTGGCAATCTTGGGGACTTGGTTATCTGCTTTGTTAAAGAGTTTGTAGCACTTTGGAAGGTTAGAGACTGCTTTCTGGCTTCAAGCATCAACTGATGGATCTACATGTTGTGGGTTTTTATTTTATTTGAGGGTTTGGGGTAGGGTGGGTGTTGGTTCTTTTTGCCTTGTCTCTTGCAGCCAAGGCTTGTCCCAAGTAACAAATGACAATAAGAGAGGACAGAGAAGTTCATATGGCATGACAAAGTACCAGAAAAGAATGAACATGAACTTGTGATTGTGACACGCAGTCTTTCATACCAGACATCTAGTGACTGACCCTCCTCTTTCTAAGCTTCATCTGTTGATAAGCAGATCTGATCCTAAAATAGCTTTGTATGCAATTCCTCATTGGAGCAAGTAATGAAGAGACAGCAAGCATTCATGAACGCCTCCTATAAATCACCTCTGAGGGCTTGCGGAAAAAAGTTGGGCTGTGACCACCACTCCTCCCTGACTGCAGAATTCTATGGGAAGAAACTCAGAGCTGCCCCTCCCACAGAACCAGGTTAGCTGCACCTGTGCTACTGGAATTCCATCATGCACTTTCTTACGTGGATATTTCCTTAGGCATTCCCGACATTAGATCTCAAATCTAATACTAGAGGATTTTATAGCACACCTGCCATGCTAAATCGTGCAATCCATTTTTCTGACACTAAAACCGCATAGCTGCAAGCAGCATCAGTGATGCTGAAGTTGGTAGGGCTTTCTACAGGTCAGTCTAATAGCAGAGGATAACATGCAATACATAACTCGGTGAGAGGTTCTCACATAAACAGGTTTGCAGCCCCAACAATCTGAACGAAGAGCCACAAAGCAGACCACGTCATAGGCTGCAGTAGCTGTGGAGATAAGAAAAATCATATTCTGAAGAAAAATCATATTCTGAAGGATAGAATTTGCTTTCAGGGTTTCCAACAAGAGAACTAGGCTGAACAGAGAGAGCCCAGTGTTTAACATGGCTGGGTACACCGCACTGAACACTGCTTCTTCACTTCACCGTTGCTCACATTTGAATTCAAGACTTCAACTTATCCATTCTAAAACATAATAATAGGGGGAAAAGCATTCCCATCATGTTATTTGATGTACCTGGAGAGAATAACTCATTCTCATGCCATGAGAAAATCTAGTCTTATTTATTCCCTGTTGGTAGTAATAAGGAAAAAAAATATAATTTTTGGCGGTTATTTTAGGAACACCTGCAGAGACAGACAAAATATGAAAAGCTTGAAATGCTCCGTGGCTGGAATGCAAAATTAACAGAAGTGAAGCAGACAGGACAGTGATGAGATAAGAAACAATGCCTGTGGTTTATCACCATCATTCTGCTCACCACAGAGTTTGGTTCTGAAATGCTGGATATTACCATGATGAGAGCTCTGTGTTAGCTCAGAAGTTAGCATAAAGAAAAAGATTTGAGCCATTTAATTTTTAACATAATTTGGAAAAAAAAAAAACCCTCTAGTTTTGATAGAAAGAGAAACTTTCTCTAAAGTTAAGGCACAGCACTGTGTAGCAAGAGGTTTGATGTTCTCTGTCACTGTTTTACAAAGCAGGGAAGGGCAATTCATTCCAGCAAGAAGCGTCAATATTGGCATCAAAGCAAGAGTCTTAACGCTTTAGTTTGCTCATTAACCGGACTAGTTTGCTCATTAATTGGACTGGTATTCACATACAGCAAGTACATGCTGCTGACAAGCATTCAACCAGGAAATCAACAGCTCTGACTTCTCCACAGAAATCAAAAGACTTAAATTCGAAACATATTAAAATTTCTATTGCAACAGATATTGATTGCATAAGAAGCATGCACATAAGACAATAAATTAATGTTTTATTGGCTTCTCATAGGCTTTGATGGAAATGTGTTATTATTAACCATCATCTTGTAACTCTACTAAAATGAATTCATTAAGTAATTTATATTTACACTAGAGATACAAGAGCAGCTGTATCAATAAATTATCTCTACCTTTTTAACACCTAAAAACATTTATTTCCCAATACCATGTCATGCGGCTTACACAGCTACCGCTTCTGATTAACAATCTATAATGCTAATACGTAGATTTATTAAGTTTGAGTTTATTGAGTGTTCTGCAGGATACAGGGTCGTTAATATTCACCAGGAACATCCTACAAAGATAATTCAGAAGCTGTTTTTATTGCTACAGAAATGAGAAGATCAGATGCCTCTCGTCATTTGCAGTAACCTTCTGTTTACAGGCACAAGTTTTTACAAAGACCAAGAGGAGTACAGGCAGAAAGTAAATGGTAAGAAAAATGTTGCAAGAGGCTTCTTGGTTCAGTCACTAGTACAGCTCTGGGAAAAGTGCAAGTTGATAGCTTTTTTTAAATTTCCCTATTTTTGAGAAAGAAAGCCTTCATGCCACTTTCTGATAACATTTGATATTCTAATCTGAACATATACAGCTTTCCCCACTTTTAATTCTATCAGTGCACTTCTATGCAGGGAGGAGCCAAAAGTCAATGGCATTAAATCTCGGGACTGATAAGGACAAAGGGCGGGGGCAATTTTTTTATTATTATTATTATTATTATTTAATGTCACTGGCAGTAGAGAACTGGTAGTCAGGGGTAGGTTTGGCTTCAGATGAGTCAGTATCACTTGATGTAAAATACTTCTGAATATTTTAAATTAGCTGGTTATTGCAGTGTGACATTTAATTAGCATATATGCCCACGTTAGCCCTTCAGATATCTGAGAAATCATTTTGATTAAGGGAATTAAAATAAATTCTGATGCAGTTTTAAAAATACACATATTACCACGGCTGTCATACTTCCCAGATGTGTCAAAAGAGGAGAGTCTCACTAGCAGGTTCCCCAGAGTTGCCTCATATATCCACCGAGTTCACAAATAGATATCAGGGTACGACTTCTTCCAAAATGAACAGATTCCTCTCCTTGCAACTAGCATTGAACTCCAATCAGGGTGAGCTGTACTACTACCCAACGATGATAGGAGACAGGTTCTTCAACCAGAATGTGCCTAACTAGATGATGGAGTCAGTGCCACCACTGAATAATTATTGAGCCACTGGCCCCTTCTCTGATATAGTACCTGGGGCTGTATTTATAAAGGCTTCATCACTGTGCCTGAGATTAGGCTCAAGTCCGCCACAGCATGTGAACTCGAGCCACATGTATCCACACTTAACGTACATACAGACAGAAACAGGTTTAAAAAACATCCAACCCTTCCACTCAAATTTTCTTTTCCTAGTTTCATCCAAATTCGAGAAACAATATGAATTAAATGAATCGGCAAGGATGCAACAGCTGGAGAATCTGGGCTCAGTTAAAAGCTCAGATTTTGAACAACAATACAGATGCACAACAGGAGTCCTGCAGCTTATGAAATAATTATAAGTGCTATGTAAATATTCTTAGAATACCTAATATTAAACAGTGAACTCACAATCTTTTCATAATGCCAGAGGGGGAGGAAAGAGAATAGCCTGGAATTTTAGAACCTAATGTTAGTTTCCCTAGGTACCTAAATTATACCTCTACTGCTTTCTCAATCCCTGGCACTTGAACTCTCTGGGTGAATATTTTCCTTCCTGTGACACTATTTCAGTTCTACTAAACCTAAGATGGAAGGGAAAGGATGGGCATGCATGAGGAGCACAAGATCAAGCAATTAACACAGTCAGCCAGTTGTTCTTGTGGACCTAAAAGAATCCAGAAAGTTCCAATCCATACATACTCCTTGCTCATAGACTGAGCACTTTGAATGAAAGCAGCACTAAATATCATTAAACATCATTATTGTCAGTATGAAGTGACTGAATCTAGAAAACTTCCACTCAATGGAAATAAAAATGGGTATCCAAACACTAAAATATATAACTAGCTTAGAGACAACATTTTCACCATCTTTTCTTCCTCATCAAAGCAGAACATTTAGAAATGAGCAAAGTGGAAGGAAGATAGAGGGAACAGCTGGTCATGCTGCATTGCAGCTTTGAAGAGAAGAGTAGGAGACAAAAGTGGTCACACTGAAACAGAAAAAAATTAAAAATGAAAAATTAGTCAGATCAATCCAGTTTTGCTTGGTTTACATTTTTCAAACTTCCTTTGACCTAATGCTGAAAGTTATCTTTGCATCTTTTGCTTTCTGGTCATAGGAATATAAAATAAAGGATCCTGAAACAAAAAAAAAAACCCACAACATATTTGTGAGGGCTTTCAGCTGCTCTCGAGGTAAAAAAGCAGCTAAGTTCTCATGATCCCTGCTGCCGGGGAACAGTGCTGCCCTTCAAGCGCCAGGCAGGCAGGTCAGAGCTGCTGCTCACTGTGTCAGTGTCCAACACTTAAGGCAATCCAGTACAGCTGCACGCCTGTAACAGAGACAGCCAGCAACGGCAGTCGTACAGAAACAGCAGATGCCAACAATGTGAAAACTAATGGCTACTGGTTTCATTGCATTATCTCTCATTTTAGTTAATAAAAGGTATGATTTATGACATTCATTGCTGCCTCTATGCTCTGTTTGTATTAAATATACCCTATGATGTAAGCTATTTCTTTATGGCATTCGTTGCTGCCTCTATGCTCTGTTTTTATTAAATATACCCTATGATGTAAGCTATTTCAGAAAAGCCATTTTAATGTGTGTGTTTGAGGAGGAGGGAGCAGAGAGAAAGGAAATCATCAGTATATGAACACTGATGTAGCTATTAGAAGTTTCAAAGCTGGCAGTTGTACATCATTCTAAAGTGAAAAACAGAATTCTTACTACAGGCTTAGATGACCCAAGTACATATCTGGATAATAAGCGAAAACACACTACAGTAAAAAACATCAAAAGCATAAGCACATATCTGGATAATGAGCCAAAACACACTACAGTAAAAAACATCAAAAGCAAAATTTTGACTGTTGTTTTTATTACATTTTGAACTGTTTTCAGCCAAACAACTCTCAACAGTTCCTTGGACAGCTATCCTAGCTTCACAGCAATTTAATAGCGCTGAGTAGTCTGATAAAGTTTGCTCTCTTTCACACCTGAATGCCACACTCCTGTTGGCTACAGGTTTGAACCTGAAATGAAGGTATGGGTTAAACTCACAGAGTTGCTGAGTTTTTCTTAGGGACCAAAGCTTTCCCTCTTGGTTATTTCATGGGTTAAATACACAAAGTTGCCGAGTTTTGATTAGGGACCAAAGCTTTCCCTCTTGGTTATTTCTGTGCCTCTATCACTCCTCCAAAAATCCGTTTGTAGCTCACTATTGGCTCAATGCTTCTCACTCCTGTCCCTCCTGTGATAGCTCTTTAAGACCTTGCTTGGAACAAGGTTTAATCGCTTGGAAGTGGCAGATTGGCCCTAACAGCTTGTTCAAGACAATCTCTGAAACACACTGATACATGCCCCCATGCTGCAGGATCTGGTCTCTGTTCAGCCACTGCCCCCCACCCCATCTCTTCAAAAGCCCCATATCTAAAACCTACCACTTCTAAACGAAAAAAATTTCTCTCGCTCAGCTTTACACCAGAACCCTGAATTTTAATAATATGAACACAACTTGATGATTTGCTGCCAAGTTATTTTTAGCCCAGAATACGTTTGTTACATGAATGATTACGATTTGTATCCCAAACATCGAGGTCGCGGGTTCGATTCCCGCTCGGTCCCCATGTGTTGCCTGGTCTAGTCGAGAGGTGGTGTCCCTGCCCATGACAGGGAGGTTGGACTGGATGATCTCTAAGGTCCCTTCCAGCCTAGGCCAGTCTAGGATTCTATGATTCGCTATGCACCACTGTTCCCTTCAAACATAGGATGGATAGATAGAGACATGACCTTGGAGGAGGACCTGCAGGGCAGTGAAGCGTGTCCTCACATAATGTTGTGGGGAATAAAAGTGAGGATTAAGTAATACCAAACAAATTGTCCACAACTAGAGCTAAGTGCCAAAACACCTTCTCAGATGGGTTTTTTGGTGGTGTTTTTATCAAAACTTCAGGAGCTGGTAAGGAAGTGAGACAGGCGAGAAATACTACAGCTCAATCAAGAAGCCTCAATCAAGAGTTGTGGGGGGTTTTTTATGATAGGCTGGAAGGGACCTTAGAGATCATTTTAATCCAGCCTCCCTGTAAAAATATCAATTTGGGGTCAAGCAGAAACATATTCCTTTAATACAAATTGAAATGAAGTCCACTAAATTCATTTTAATTAAAAATGTATTTTAAAATAAAACAACACTTCAGTATTAATAAAGAGACACTTTTTTTTGCCAAGTTATTTACTAAATGTAATATAAATTTACAAGTTGTTTTGTTCCAGTTTTTCTTTCACAGTTGCAATGACTTCATTACTCTCCAAGGGAAAAAAAATTACTTCCCTAATGATAATCACAATCAAAACCAACTGCATTAAAAACACTCAATCCAAAACCACTCGTATGAATAAATACATGTTCCAGAGCATTAATTTTTTTTTAAAAAAAGAGATATAAAGATAAAGCAGTGGCAAATGGGGACATTGCTTTTTACCATTTTGTAGCACTCAGTGAAGTCCAGTAGCAACAAATATCCTCCTGAGAGGAGGATATCTTGGACACTAGATGAAGCACCTTGGACACTAGATGAATTAAAGTATTAATGGCCTCTTAAAGGCTACAAGAGTACAGTCAGGCCATTAAATCTGTTCTCCCATTAGTGAAAATTGGCAGCTAATGAAAATAGAAGACTTTATATCAAATGATACTCTCCTCTCTTGTTTTGGATTTGCAAGGCTTCAAAACTTCACTTGGCAGGCTGCCACAAGTCCTTCAAATTTGAAATATCGTCATATTTTAAATATTTCCAAGCTGACATTTAGATCGCCATTATAAATTCTGAAGAAGTAGTAAAATTTTGTGCTCTAAATAGAGTAAAATGTTGAACTGTCAGATTGCAGAGGGAAACATTTCACCTAATCTAGGACTCATTTTCCCCACAATCTCATCCATGCAGGATATTTAGAAAATGGTACCTGGCATGACCCTGCCCTCCAGCCAGAAGGGATCATCAGCTCCAGCTCAGTCTTTACTAAAATATTTTCCGAGGAACTTCGAATCGGTAACACCATTTCCTTTTATGTCCGTCAACACAGGCTAAAAATTTCTTACAAGAAATTTTGGCTTTAACGTCTTTCAACTTTTCCCCACGTGGTGGGACACTCCCGGGCAGTGTAAACCTCAGTCCACTGAGTTGATCCCTGCCAGCTTTCGAGGCGATGTAATCGGTCTCCTCGCAGTTGTGCAGCAAAGCAAAACTTTATGTAAAATACTCCCAAGATACCGCGGTGCAACTTGCTTTCAAAACTTCCATTGGTGAAGAGTCTACACATGCCTCAGGCAATCTACCACAGCACACCAAAGCCCGTACAATTAGGCTGTATTTCCCCATGCTCAGCCTGTTTCGCTTGCTACAAAAATCTTTCCTTTCTGTATAATTCCCAGAGGACATGAAGAGCACTTTGCTGCCTTCATATAGCTCTACAGCAGCTGCTTACACGTGGAGATTACTGCCATATCCCCTCAGATTTCTAGATTAAAGGGCTCAATTATTTCTATCTTTTCCCAGAAAAGGTGTTTCCCATGCCCCTCTTACCATTTTTCTCACTCCTCCCCAGTTCTTTGAAATTCACCTCCATAATCTTAATCAGCCACTTACTATGGAAACACCAGTTGTAAACTCTGTTGCTCTGGCCTACAGTAAAAAAAAAATTAAAAATTTTTATTTCTTTTATCTAAATAAAATTTTAATAAAAGTCAGTGCTATTTTAACAAGGAAAATATTTAGCCTTTTGGATAGTGAAAGCTAAAAGTGTTTTGTAATGCAGAGAAATAAACAAATACATGAGACAGTGACTGTAGCAGTCTGAATTACAACAAAGAAGCATTCCAACTCTAGATTTTTTGCAGAATCATATAGATCAGCCACAGAGTTTCTTGCATAGCAGTGACTTGTGGTCCAATGATCACAAATTTCCCATTTACAAGGCAAGGGAAAAACTTAAATGCAAAATACCTTAAAACCCACAGAGTTATGAAAAGCTTAGTTCAGGTGTCACATCTGATGACAACTTTGTCTGTTCTATGAAGACAATGTAATTGGATCATCTCTAAAGCAGTTATTCTGATTCAGGAACCAGTGAAGCTTTCCTTAATGATTCAACCGTAAGTCCCTGATGTTCATTAGTGGATCACAAGCAGCACTTACTTTAACTAGGGACATATGTATTGACTTTAGCTTTCTCTCTTTGTCCACTAATCCTTGCCAAGCAGCACTCTAATGTCCCCTGTTCATCATCAGCACAGTGCTATGAAAAATAAAAGGTACAAGACACATTAAATATAACCCTTAATCTACCTCCAGTGTTGCTAGTTCTGCCAACCATTTCCAAGTACTCTCTTCTCAAACCCACCAATAGACTGGCAGGCAATAAAGATTTTGATTTACTGTGTGAGGTATGAGTGTGTTCTCAGCAGTAAGACCACGCTTTCTATTAAAGTCTTTGCCATAAGACACACAGTTGCACCCCAGCTCGACTGTGCTGAGATCAAAGTATAAAAATCAATTTTTTTTAAGAAAAATTTCCCTTACAGAAACCCTGCCATTCTTAGTAGCACTCTCACTATAAAATGTCCTCAATCAGGGCTGGGAGCAAATAAATATGAAGTGCCGAAGTCAGAGAGTAAATAGGAATCAACAAGAAGTGACACAAAGTCACCATTTACTCCTCAAAATTCTGGAGCAGATGCTTTGGCATTTACAACAACATCCTTTTTTACCATGTACTCAGCTGCGAGCTTAGCCACAGACATGAACTGTAAATCCCATTCTATTAACAGGATAATTAGAATTCCTGTCATTAAATCCTCTTCTCCCCTGCTTGGACTCAGGAAAGGCAAATGAAATAAACTTAGTTCCACAGTCTAAAAGTATTGACACAACAGTCTGTTAAACAGTCTGTCTTTTGGACAGACCAAAGTCTGCACTGAAAGGCAGGTACACTTTCTCCTGAATAGCTGTTATCTGCCTTAGTTTCAATAAATAAGGAAACAATGGAAGCAGAAGCTTCAGCTCAGTGAAACACCAAGTGTCTCTATTAGCCTGGGGATATTTCATAGATATTAGGACAGGCACACAGTCGTTTTGTTGTGTTCTTCATATTACACTAGATATATTTCGTTTTTATGGCCTTTTGGTTTTATAGTAACCTCTCAAGGACACATTGCTGAGCAAAGTTAAAATTCAGGTTACTTTACATCAGCTGCCTTCAGCAAGTTACAGAAGCTCTGTGGTATTCTAATTCTTCCATCACTTCAAAGGTGTAAGGGACTCTGCTGAGCACTGGAACAAGTCTGTTGCTTGCCACTGGAGCTCAATATGCAACCTTTGATATATGTTCTCAGATCCTAAGCATCAGAGAGGCCAAGGTCTTTTTTTATAGCAGGTTTCCCTTAACTGTTCATTAACCTCACTCAGTGAACTAGACTTCAGCCTGAGCTATGAAACTAAATTTTCCCCTCATTTTAGTGTCACCTAAGTCACAGTTTCCAATATAGCATCACTTTTTAAACAGGTTAGTAATCAAACATCTTAATGTTCTTATTACTATTTGTGAAACTAACACTGCAAAAGCTCCAAGGATATTCAGTGTCCAACGGCTTTGGCTACTGCCCACATATCTCACAACAAAGAATTTATCAATTAAATGAACAAAGGGTGAGAAAAAGAACCATTACTCTTCCTTTCTTCATGAGAAATTAAATCCAAGACTTTTAAGATCAGAAGTCAAAAATCACGTTCTAAACAAAGTCAGAATTACAAGATACCCAAATCAAGAATGTAGGACACAAAAAGACTAAGAAGCCAAATATCTGCTTTGCCTCGAAACGTTCAGCTAGAGAGCCTAGGATTAAAAGGTGCTTTGAAATCTTGGTCCAACTGATTTTTGTAATTTGGCAGTGTTTGTGTCAGCATGAGGAAATAAATCTCAATGTCTCAGACTGGCGATTGCTCCTCAATACCATTTTGCTTGCATTACTTACCGATCTCCAGCTGCTCATGATTCTCAGCTCAGTCTGTCCTCCAAAAAAACAGTGTATATGACAAAGAAAAAGCAAGAACGAACTGTGAGAAGAGTAAAGCGGAACCGTAGCATTGTGGAATTTCCTCAGCTAATTGATTTTCTGTCTATGTTAACAAGACAATACAAAGTACCACTTATGAAGGCAACGTATGCAGAATATCCAGAAGATCACCACCCATGACAAAGAAATCTACTTGAAAGAGCTTTCCGCGCTAAATAATTTCATGCATATTCATAACTTGATTAAAATCTTAATACTGTAAGCTTGTAAGAAACCTAACATGTACAGAATCAGCTTTTATTTACTTAAATCAGAGTCTGAACATGTCAGGCAGACACAAAAGATGACAGCATCAGTCAACACTGTACACTCACATGTGCAATATACAGGTACGTTAGCCTCCAGATAAACATTTATCCCCAAGGGAGGCTGCTAATGAGACTGTGCTGTAGGGAAGATATCCAATTACTCCAAATGACATTTATATTTTAATCACATCACACTCACTGAAGAGCTCGAGGTTTGATGAAGCAATCCTTGAAAGACCAGCTTTTTAATCAATTAGACAGCTCTAGAAACATCAGTGATATGCTGTTGACAAGTCATTGGGCTAAATATACTACGGCACATGCAAATTCTTCTGTCTTCCTACCAAGACAATGATGCAATCTTCTAAAACTTCCAAAACAAATGAAGTTTCCTTTGTAGGAGATACCTAAAACAGAACAACATGTATTTTGCCAAGAAGCTGAGACTTCCTTACTGGCAATTATAGATTTCATTAAGTGGTAGCTCAGAGTGAGCCTTTCTAGGACAGATGAAGAATTGTGTTTTAAGGGCATCACTCCTGCGTAAAAATATCAGATTTGCTCACAACTGTCTTTACAATTTCCTTAACTGAATAAAACCAGGTCAGTCAAAACATTTTGCTTCCATCCAACATTCAGTAAGTAACAAATGCCACTGTCCACGTGGAGCAGATGAAAGACCTGCTGCATTTAACATGTTTTAGCATTAAACAGGCATCTTAAGATGCTCCAAGTCATAGGAATAAGTACAAAAATGAAGAAAAAAACAGAAATGCAAGATCCTAATTCAACCATTCTTCAAATTGGTATTTGATTTTTTTCTATCTATGTGCTCACAGTTGTTACACAACAGACCATTTCCACTTCTGAGATCTCATGTGAAAAATTTCACTTTAGAAAAAATCCAGTTCTGTACACACAGATATTTCTTAATAAATAGAAAACTAAGCAAGCAAAAATATAAATTCAAAAAGTTTTATTGAAAAGCATTTGAAACTGCCTAATGTTGTAACAACATAATTGTCAAATTACAGCATGAGAATTTTCTTTGCTAGTAAATAGGAAATCACCTAAGTTTATTAGGACCAGCTCAGCCCAGTCAAAAGGTGTAAGGCTAAATATTTTGCAAATGAAAACTGAATTTATTAATATTAAAGAACTGGGAAAAACTGCAGGGCAGAACTATCACTATTCTCCTTACTATTTGTAAGCTATTTTGTTGCAAGTACTCAAAGAACATCGATTTCCCTTCCTAGTTAAGTGTGCATTGAGCATACTTCTCACTGCAACCAGTTGTGTTTGAGTTTTAGTTTGTGTGTGGTTGTTGTTTGTTCTTTGTTTTGTTGTTTTTTTTTTAAATCCTGCTTCTGAATTTCAGGCAGTTGTAAGTCTGCTGATAAATCTCTCTCCTAACTAATCCTTCCATAGTAGTAAATCCTGAGGGCTAAAACACCCTTCAGCACAGATCTTTGCAAATACACAGAAGCTTGAGTTGCTTAATTTCAATACCCAGACCTGTCTTAAATTCCTAAGTGAACACTCAGCTATTGATAAGAATACGACATCTAGAACTGAGTCAGTTGTTATTATCCTCACTAACTGTCTCTTGAATTCATCCAAACCAATACACAACCATCAAAAACATGTTACTTGGAAGGGTGTACATTTGCGGGACAGAAGATAACTTAAATAACAAGCAAAGATTTCTGCCTTTGGTGGAATGATTTAAGCTGATCATTATGGCAAGGTGGAGGGGGAAGATTGTTAGTCTTAAGTATAGAAAACATGGTTGTTGCTGTAAAATACTTTCAGTTTTCAATATATTACATTTCAGCAATCACCAACATAAGTTTTCATATCTCCATTTTTTTTAAATTACTTTTATTACCAAAAAAACCCACAACATGCAATACGTACCTTTTGCTTTTGCATTTTATTGTACAATATACACTGGCATATTACTCTGAGTTATATTAATCAGTAGGTTGAAACTAAAAAGACATCTGGGAGGCACAGATGGTTTGTGATTGGCAAATAGCTATGGAACCATTATCTTCAAGGTCAGACTTATAGCACCACAAAGGTTGGCAGTGACCTGAAGTCATCAAGACCTTTTCAGAATGAACTAATTCTCTCTCCAGTTCCTGGTGGACAAATATCTACACCTCAGCTGGCATTCACCACAGAGATGATCACAGACATAGCCACAACTCACTGATGTTAATGGCATTCCTTTCCCAGGGATGGGGAACTGTTCAACCTTTTCATTTCTAGAAATAGGTTCTGCAGTGGAGCTTACACTGCTGCTGCCTGGATTCCAGTCCCAGGGCTTCCAAATTCACCAGTAATTGCTCATTCTTGAAAAGATATTTCAGTCATGTCAACTCGCTATAAAAATCTTTGCCGTGGCTGCCTACAAAACCACAGAAAGCACGGTATTTAAACCTGTGTAACATAGAAGTTTCAAAATATGAGTAACTGCCTCTTTAGATAAATTAAGATAAATACTGAATACTATTTCAGCTGCAAAGATTACTTTGACATTCAGATTACCTGAATATAAAACCTATTCTTTTTTAGTCTAGCTAGAGATTATATTCTTGCAACCATTACAAGCAAATAAAGTGCAGCACTTCATGAAACTACACACCAACCTGGATTTAGAATACTATGGTGTTCAGCACTTCCAGATGTCAGTGAACGCTCTAAATGACCTCTTACAATGTCAGAATTATTCCCCAGAATTCCAAGAAGGCAGGAGCTGAGCTATGTGTAAATGTGGAAAGTGCTTGCCTAGGCATTCGCCATTATGGCGATTCTACCAAAAGTTTTTCCTTTAACCACCACTCACCTGATTTTAGAACCACAGTATAAAGACTAGGGAAAATTACAGGATCTTTTAGAGAGGAAACGAAGACAGAAGACAAGTATAACCAAGAAATTACTACTTACAATGGGTCATGATTTACATGTCATGGTTAAAAAAACCAAAACAAAACTGTATGATCTCTTACTAGATGGTGTAAGTAATGAATTACACATGCAAGAGAAAGAATCTGATGCTATATCAGAACCTGAGGTCTTCGCTCCCCCTGTAATTCCATACATTCCACAAGAGTTCTGTTGAGATGAACAGGTCTACTTTTAAAGCAAGATGCAACTGAACTGAAAGGTATCAAAGTTACCATACAGGTTTTTAAAGGTATCAAAGTTTATCCTAAAATGAAGGACTTTACACTTACAAAGCACGTTGCAAATCAAAAGATTTGCATCAATATTCAAGAGAAATGAGCACTAATAAACTGGGTAACTTATTCTTTAACCATGAGAGGTTCAGAAAGGAATTGCTTCAAAGCATTCCATTATCACCAGCTGTAAACCAGTACCGAGGCTCAGCAGATGCCCTAACACTGCTCCTGCCTGCACCTGTGACCAACAGCACCCATCACTGAGCACACCAAAAAGTGAACAGAAACAGAATCTGATCCAATTTCTGTGATACTTCTGAGAGATCACAAAGGTTGAGAATACTCATCCTTAAATATTAAGCAACTGAAACGCAAACTTGTATGAAGAGTGGGACTTTGTATCACTAAAGCACATGGAGAACACAAACTGCCCAGCCCCGAAAGGAAAGAGGAAAGCCTGCCTGAAGTACACAGAGCAAAATAACCCAAAACTGCTTTTCCTTAAAGGCAAAACGAGTGTTCCTGCAGCAAGAGCTGCACATCTTTCAGCAACCAGATTTTCATGACTTTCTTTCCTACGTACCGGCGTGCAGACATGCAGCTGGAACCCACCAGCTCCGCCACCTCACATCCAGGCTGAGGCCCTTCCTCAGCTCCAAGCCCCAGCCCTGGAGCTCTCCCGCACAGGTGCCTGCCCCGGCGCTCACTCTCTGCGGGTTCCCCCTGCTTCGGTCCATTTACAGCCCTGGCAGGTGACACCTCACAGCAGAAACTGTAATGGTCCAAAGGCAGCCAGCAGCAGGTTTTTACTGGGTTGGCTTTGCTGGTTTGGTTTTTTGTTGTTGGGGTGTTTCGGTTCTGGTTTGGGTTTTTTTGGTGGGTTGGTTGCTTTTTGCACACTTCTCTCACAACAGTAGTTTCTCCGACAAAAAAGAATTCCCGTGGGTCTTCTGCACAATCTCAGGGGGCAGAGAGGGATCCCCGCCTCAC
>NW_009695974.1:0-18538 GCF_000703405.1 Apaloderma vittatum
GTGTGCCCTCCACGTCTCGCCCGTTGTCCCACCGTCGCCTGCGGGCAGGGAGCGCCGGACAAAGGGCCCCCGCCGCTGCCGCCTGTCCGCCCGCCCTGCGGGAAGGGTACGAGTCGCAGGTAGGCTTGAGATAGGGTAGCACGCCCCCCGCTCCCGCGACCCAAGTATTTTCGGCTTTCTCCTTATGTAATGAGCGACGACAACAGCAAAAAATGGCTCTTGCCCAAGTGCGTGATTTTGCCAAGTCACTTCGGCGTTGCAATGGCAAAAGCCGTGGCTGGACGTCCTGTACCCTGGGGTCAGCTTGTGCTCTGTCCTCGACAGGAGCATGGCTTGAAAGTTGCTTTCAAGATTTTTGTGTGAGCCCCAAGTAGACGAAACCAACATCGCTGCACTTGTCTAAACCGAGTACTCCAGCCGCTGTCTTTATGTTCAGTATACCTGCCCATAGGTAGTAGCAGCAAACTATTTTAAAAATGTGATGCTCTTGATAACTTGCCTAAAGTTTTTTTTGCTACTTGACTGTTGGGGTCAAGTACAGCTTTGATCAAGAAGCTGTCTTGGAGTTACTGTTGTGTTGAAAACAACCTTTTTTTTCCCCCCTCTTTTCTTTTTTTTTTTTTTCTTGTCCTTGTAACTTGAATGATTGCATTCAGTTTCATTGTGTTTGCTCCTGTGTATGTAACCTACTTTGAGTCATCTTTGCCCTCCTTAGTAATTAATTCAATCCAGAGCCTCATTTAAAATATTGCTGTGTATATCAATTTTACGGTCCTTATTTGAGCAAAATGTTGACTATGATGGGAAACTTGAATGAATAAGGATTTGGGTTTTAGCCAAAAGACCTGATTTAAACCAACAAGTTCAAGGATCACTGGATAAAGATCCTTAATGTCATTGGCAGTAACAGTTACTGTTATAAAAGTTCTCACATTACAGATGTCTTTGATTGTGGAAGTGCTAAGACTCTTCAGAATGATCTGCCTCTACTTTCCATTTTTATTTACTTTATATTTTTAATTCATTCTGCAAAGGATTCTTAACTGGCTTTTAAAATACCCAGCTTCCTGGATTTGACTGCAAAGCCTCAAATTTCTGCTGGGGTTTTTGTTGTTGTTTGTTGTTGTGGTTTTATTTGTTGTTTGTTTGTTTTGTAAGGAACTCATCTGAAAGGTGTCAAAAAGCTTAGATTCTTCCTGTGAGCAGTATGAACTTGCATGACCTCTTCACAGCTTGTCTCCTAAGAAGGAACAGTATTTACCATGTTCTGGCTGAAATTTGTAGGGCATGTAGACATCTTTTCTATTGCAGTAAAGTCTGTGAACTATAGCAGTACCATACTGCTTTTTTTTTTTCTTTCCTAATCCTTTATCTTGAAATAAGTCTCATAAATAAAAGAAACCTTTAGCTCATTTTAAATTGACTTATTTTAACAAATAGTTATGCAAACTATCCTTATGCAATAGTTTTTTTCCAGACAGCAATCTCACTGCTGTTATAACATCACTATGATGCAATAATATGAACAATAAAATCCTCTGTTTGAGTCTTATTACACACTGTTAAGCAATGTATCTGACTCATCAGCTTAATTGACTCTTCTAGGTGACCTTGCCATGATCATTACAGCCAGTTATGAGATATAAATGTGCTTAGGATATGTAATAGAAAAAAAATGCAAATAGATGGCCAATTCCTGCAGTCTGCTCTCAAAGAAAGTGACAGTTGATTTTTATGTTACAGTATTTTACAGTGTTTGAAAATAATTAAATTCTGGATTTGGTGGGGTGTTATTTTTTTTTTTTAAACAAGGTATGTGCAACTGTCAATGCTGATGTCAAGCATGAATGTAAAAATAAAATTGTGTAATCAAGGGCATACTTAGACTGGACTTAAAAAGTGATAGAAGCAACATTCTTTAAAAAATGTACTAAGAGGTAGGTCTGAAATTAATTGTTTTTAAGACTTCCTTAGATATCCATTTTTTTCCTAATTCGTATATTGAACTGATCCACCTCCAAATTAGCACACTGTGAGACAAAATCTGGTTACAGATATTACACAAATCTGTCTTCTGTCAGAAAGAATGCCTTATTCAAGATAGGTGGGGTTTTTATTGTGTTTTTTTCTTTTAAGTTGTTCCCTATTGGTATAAATTTCAGTCTGTCCTGAATTGTTTGGGTAATTAACCACAGGTGGCTGCATAGCAGTTAGCAATATGGGTGCCACTGCTCTAGGACCTCTTCTTGCAAGCGGAATGCAACCCAGTAAAGAAAATGGTGCTGAACCTGGGCAGTGGTCTTTCTGCCAGGGCCATACCACAGAATTATCTCTGAAGATTTCTGTTTCTCTGTTCTGCTTGCAGTAAGTGGTAGATATCAGCATGTTACAGGCAGTGTTTGTTTTACATGTTTGTACTTCAGTAGTTGTTATATAACAAGATGCATGTTTAGAGCATCAGCTGGGATTAATTGACATAATTCCACTGCCTTTAAATAGCGCTATATAAATTTAGGTCAGCTGAAGGTCTGGTCTGTGCTTGGCGTTTTAAGAACACAGTTCGATAATAGAAAGTAATTTGTTGTCAGAATAATTAACATTTTATTTTATAGGGTTGGAGGGTTTTTTCATGATTCTTAACTAGAGGAAGGCTGAGATCGTATTGCCAGAGCCTTGTTACTATTAAGTTATAGCTTTTTTCAGTCAAGTTTTTCCTGCTGTCAAGTATATTGAAATGAGGGGAAACATACTGCAATAGTCCTTTAATTTCACTAACCATTATTTCTGTTGGGCTTTTATTAAAATACTGTAAAGAGGTGTTATATTTGAAATGGCATGATTTATATACACATACCATGTATGTGCAACTTGCATGATTAATTTAATTGCGTATATAATATGTGTTTCCTTTTTTTTTTCTCAGTTTTAAACTTCTTCCTGGCACTCTGAGTAAGAGAGTAACATTTTTAAATTTTACTTCCTACTTCTCCTTAGAGCGCTAAACGGCTTGCTTTGGAAAAATTTAATGAATCTGGTACAATCATATTGTCTTCCCAAGGTTGTGGGTTCGATCCCTGTTTGGTCCCCATGTGTTGCCTGATCTAGTTGAGAGGTGTCCCTGCCCGTGACAGGGAGGTTGGATTAAATGATCTCTAAGGTCCCTTCCAGCCTGGGCCATTCTATGATTCTCTGATTCCTAAGGAAATGGAAGAAAATATAGGTCAAATTTGCACCTATTAACCTTGACCTTTCTGAGAAACAGCTACCTTTAACATATGTTTTGTGCTCTCCAAATAATTTTATTTGCATAATTTGTGTAATTTACCTTTGGGAAGCAGGCTGTATTTTAATGAGTTAATTTGCAGTTATTAAGATAAACAGTAACTTAAGTAATTTTCCTAACAATGAAAGCATTTTGTAAAAATTACCCGTGACATCAATTTTCTGGATATAGCTTGGAGTTGGGTAATGCGAGGGTGCAGTAAGATTCCTCATTCCATGACAGTCTTACTAATTTCTTATACCTGATTGAAAAGTGTCATAGTAAATAATTTTTGATGCTTGCAATGGACTATATTGTGTAGACATCTCCCATTTTTTTCTTTCAATAAGGTAACATTTTAGCAAAAATGGGTCATCTTGTATAAAGCTATTATCATCAGTGTTCCACTGACCTAATTACACGTTGATCCTGAAACTGTAAGCACTGATGAAGCGCATGAAGTTGTAAGAGAAGGGAACTGTGTACAGGATTGATAGTTCTGCATTGCTCCGTGCTGTTGTAATGGATTCATGATCTCCCTGAGTGCAACTATATAAGGGCAGTAATTGGTAGTAACATTTGTACTGTAAAGGCCTTTTCTGTTTGTGACCATGGATAACCTGTCCATCATAGCATCCCCCCCTTCCCCCAGAAAGTTTGAACTCCATTTGCTCTACATTAACTAAACCATCTTACCTGCAAATCTATCCTAAGGATAATATCACTCTTCCAGTGGAGCCTACATTAAAACTTTTCTTCAACAGGAACAAAATTTTACTAATGTGCTGGATAGAAGGAAAGAAGTATGTTGAAGGGCTTCAGTGGAGGTTGAAATGGAACCACATCCTTGGTTTTCAGAAGGATTTCAGAATTATGATAGACCTGGGTAGTGCAGAAATTCATGACCTATTTTTTGTCTGTGAAAAGCAATAGGAGTGGAGTGACTCCAACCTATTTCAGCAGTGTTTAGGCAGGCTTAAACTCAGCCTGCTGTCCAGCGCATGCAATGAAGATGATATTTTTTCTGTGCCTAATAAAAGTCTTGAGACACACAGCAACTGTTTTACAAACACTTTAAAGATGAAGTGCAAACTATATTCTTCATGCTTTTTGAAGTTTGGAGTGCAACTTGATCATTCTGGTGTATATGAGCAGGTTGTACACCAGCTCTTCTGGGATGTAGACAGATTTTCGAAATAACCTGTCACAGAATGGTAACAGTAATGTAATTAATGATACCCGTTAAGAACATGGACAGCAACAACTAAAAATATGCACATCAATATGAGCTTTTATTGTTTTTTTTTCCTGCAGTTTGCCATATAGTGGTGATGCTGATAGGGTGTGGTTCTCTTAAACATGAAGTTGTATGAGCTGTTTTCTTCTTTCTTTGAAGGACTGAGAGAGAAACCTTTTGGATGCATTGTGATACACAAGTGGATTGTGTTTGAGCACCCCATTGGTAGAATTGGGATTTAATTTAGTTTTATAGAATCACTATCAAAATGTTAGAGTGATAGAATTAAACAAGTATCTTGCACTAGGATAGGTTTGAAAAATTATACTTGGAGATAGCATGAATTATTTTGCTAAATAAAAATAATAACATGGTAACTCTGTGGGGAAACATGTACGTAGGGAGGCCCACATGCATTCTCTAAAGTGGAAATGACTTATGTAATTAAATTACGCAGAGGAGAGAGAGGAAAGATTATGGTCCTGTCCTTCAACCTTTTGAAACTTTTCAATTATTACAGTGTGACTACACAAATCCCCAGATTCAGATCTTTAATGTACTCTTTTGACACAATAAGATCACTTAAATATTTTTTGAATTCCATGGATAAATTAACTTTTCATGATTTCTGCATACATAATTTATTGCCTCAATAGCATGAGTTCTATACGACAGTGTCATTAATATTTGGATCTGGGATTCTATCCTGCTTCTACTGAAGCCAATGGCAAAACTGCTGTGGGAGCAAGACTGGGCCTGTAATTAAGTTAGTAGGGTTGAGTGTTATTACATTGTTGAATTGACACTCAATGCCATTAACATCAACCAACTAACCAACCAAAAAAAAAAATCCTTAACAGTGACTAATGTAAGGCAGTACTAAATGTTTTTTAACAGTTTATGAGGGAGTGATAAGGGAAAATATTGGAATTTGAAATACAGTCAGAGGGATCATTACAGTTCATTAATTTATGTGTAAATACCGATGTTTTCCAGTGGAATTAAAAATGGAAGTGAAGTGATGTAGCTAGTTTTGTTGAAGGCAATTTGTGATTATTATCAGATGGAATTTAATTTGTTTACTGACTCAGCATCGGGCTGATACACATGGAGAAGTATTAATAAACAAGGGCTTTGACCCCTGTTTGTAAAGCAGCAATTCAGTTACCACAATAAAAGTGTTCAAGGAAGATGTGGAAAGAGCTAAGTGAACTTTTGTTAGTTCAGTAAAGTAATAGCATTAGAACTAACTACATAGATAGCAAACCGGTAAGACTATGGCAGTGGGTTATGCATCTGTCTTGACAGCTTTGCTGTCTGGTAGAGAGCAAAGTTGAACACTGCATGCAAAAGCGTGGTTGTTTTGATACACAATATATGCATTAGACTTGCATGCTACTTACGTTCTGTCTGTTTGTGCCAAGAACAATGTGTACAGGAGGGAGACTGGCCAAAACAGGAGTTATCAGTGCTACAGTGAGCAGATCGTACACTGGAATGGTCCAAACTGTGACAGCTCCATGGAGCAAGGGATGTGAACTGTGCAGGTTTTTGGGTTGTTAATAGCAGTTCAGTGCCAGTGTTGGGCTGCAGGAGATTGGACATTTGAATTTTAGCTGATACGGAGACAATCATACTGATGAACTATACCATTAGTCTGCATTGATTTAGGGGAAAAAAAAAAACCAAACCACTAACTTGTTGATGATGATAAAGATTAGTAGTATTTTTCTTAGATCACAAGGTGGGATATACACCAAAGTGAGATCACTTTGAGCCGGATAGCATACAGATAGACACAAAGACAGTTCTTAACCCAAAACAGTCTTGTTCAAGAGTAAACATGTTGCTTCTATATCAAATGGAAATGGCAGATTGGAAAACAAAGGGAAAAAAGTTGTATTAAATCTGTATAGGTACAGTTTAATTCCTCTAAAATATGCACAAATCATGTATTCATAAATATTTCCTTGCTGCTGTTTCGAGTAAGTGTAGATATTCTAGGGTATGTGGCAGATAAGTATATAGAAAATGATGTATGCATATTGATATCCCTTTTCTAAATGAATAAATTTGTTTTTATTGGGTTTTGAGTGCAGCTCTCATAGTAGAATTTAGTAGGACGTCTGTATTGGGGAGACCCTCAATTTCTGGAAAAAAAAGTAGTTGTTTTGAACCCTTTTGACTTTAGTGAGAGCTGACTGAGATGCGTATTTAGAAGTAATGGTTACTAGACATTCAGTACATGTTATACCGCTTCTTACTGTGTGCCATAGAAGGTTTATACTTCTACTCAGAAGTGCAGAAGTTGCTGATGATACAGCTGAACACAGTGACTGTATTATATCAGGACAAATACAGATCAATAGCTGTGTGTTCCCAATGCTACAGGATAATGAAATAAAATTCCACTGTTTTTCTTCTTTTAATGCAAAGTCATGTTACAGAGACTAACTATTCTACAAATGCAACAAAAATTCAGGTGAACTTGTCTTGTCTTTTTTTATTTTTAAATTCTACATATTCGACAATGATATTTTTAAAAAAGTAGTGGCTTGCAGTAGATTTAAGATGGTATGCTTAATTAATTAAACCATTTATTACAGGTAGCAGAGAAATGGATAGAATGGCTATACACCTGCATCAGCAATTTATACTGAATGCTTGGACAAACAGATGCTACTTTGCTGTGGGGCTTTTTTTGTTTGTTTTTTCTGTTTTTAAAACTGATCTAGATCCTATTGACAGAAAACTCCTTTTGATTCCAGTTTGAATTTTGGATCAGGATCTAAATATGTATATTAGGAATACATTTCTCTTTTACAAACGTGGCAACTTATGGTGCTGCTTTTGCGCTAAAATGTTAGATACTGTCTTTTGGTGTGGCTGACTTCTGACTATTTTCCATTAAGGCTATATTTTCGAAGACAAATAGTTACATGTCAGTAATTAACTATGGATTTTAGGAAATTCTACTTAGCTGTTCTATTAGATGTATTAATTTTTCATGACAGAAGAGTTGGCATGGCTTGATGAACAGAACCCAGCTTGTAACCTGAGTCTTTATGACCCTGCTTAATTGTTATTACATCACTCACTCCTCTTTGCCTTCTGGAAAAGACAAGAGAAGCTGGCAGAATTCAATTCATTAATTCTTTTATAACTTTCCCAACTTATAATGTTAAAATTAGTTTCATTACTCATTGTAGAAACATTCCAAATAAATAATGACGTTAATCTAAGTGGCTGATTTTTAAAAATTTTTTGTTTGTTTGTTATACAGGCAAGAATAATTGTTGACTCCATAGTTAGTTGTATAAAAGCATTTGGAATACTGCTTTTATTTTGACAGGAACATGCCCAACTGGAAAATGAGATATTGAGACGCTTCTCAGATAAAGACAAGTGATCTTCTGAGAATAAAGTATTTTTGCATCAAGAGAGACTAAATAAAACAAAGGCCAATTTAAATGCTAAGTTGAAATTTGACAATTAAAGTGTCTGAAGCTGAAGGTTAAGCTAGTTTTTCCTTTGTTAATGGTAAGACTTTTAGATCTAAACTTCCATTTTAATTCAGAGTTTTCTAAAGGTCTATGCCTCAATAGTATTAAATTTACTTTGATATAATAAAACTATTTTTGACATGCAAATAATTAAATGTTATTTCTCTAATGTATTTTTCAGTACTGATTTTTAACTTTTTTTTATAAGAGACAAGAAAAATATTCCTTAATATGATTTCTTGTCAACATTTTTTTTAAATAGTTAGGTATTTGGCCAGATTATGTGTGTGCGTTTACTACATTACAATTGATCAAAAAGGCATTTTGAAATTCAGATGTGTATGTGTAAACATTTGTATATAGATATACATTGATACATATTTTTTATAGGATGCAAAACCGATAATTAAATCTTTAATAGCTTTAATGGATAGAGGTGTTATTTTAAGACAATAGAAAGCATTCCAACTTCTCTAAATCAGCTTGTATTATTTTTAATCCATGAAGGGCCCAAATATACAGCATTTCGTAGTCACACGCCACAGCTGTTTTCAGAAGAGATGCTTTAATGTGGAAGAGCAAGATACTTTCCAGTGCTGCTCATCAACATGCCTGATGTCCTGCAGTGCTAACTGTTGTAGGTTTAGGTTGGTCAGTGATATCATGGAAAGTTCTGTGACAAAATTACTGTAGGATCACAACTCAAATACTCTTTTTTTTTTTTTAATTGATTTTTTTTCCTTGGATTATATTGTATTTGTTTTGGAAGCAAATCTGCTACCTAGGTGTCATAAAGCTCAGAATATCAGTTGCTTCAGTGTTGAGCTGTCTTCATATTGCAGCAGGTTTAATGAGCCCCATGTCAGACTAAGCTTTTTATCAAAAGCTGTTTTTGCACGTCCTGAACCAGCAATTCCTAAATAATAATCAAATTCTCTATTTGTTCCAGGCTTTTAAGAAGATTCCCATTGCCTCTTCCACAAAATTGGTTCTAGACACTTCTGTCTGAGAATATGAAAGAAAAGGAAGAATGTGTGTGGATTTAAAATTACTGTATTTATCAAGTTGTGGAGTGAGAAGTACTGGTGAAATAGCTTGCTCTGTTGCTCATTGTAGGTCTACTACCTACAAGTAGTTTCTGATGCAGCTGAGAAAAATGCAGACCCTTAAAAAGGAACACGGACCTGTTGACCCAAGTAGCAACGTGGACAAAATCATGGTACTTAAGTCTACTTTAGCAGAAGTGTCTGAAGAATTGTCTACAAATGAAGATATCCTACTTACTGAAGCAAGCAGTGGGAAAAGCAAATCTTCAGCTTGCCGGAGAAAGAGAGAATTCATTCCAGATGAAAAGAAAGATGCTATGTACTGGGAGAAAAGGCGGAAAAATAATGAAGCTGCCAAAAGATCTCGTGAAAAACGACGACTGAATGACCTTGTCTTAGAGAACAAACTAATTGCACTGGGAGAGGAGAATGCCACTTTGAAGGCGGAGCTGCTTTCATTGAAGCTGAAGTTTGGTTTAATTAGTTCTGCAGCCTATGCCCAAGAGATACAGAAACTGAGTAGCTCAACAACTGTGTATTTCCAAGACTATCAGAGTTCAAAATCAAATATTAGCTCATTTGTAGATGAACATGAACCATCTATAGTTGGTAGCAGTTGTATTTCTGTCATTAAACATTCTCCTCAAAGCTCCATGTCTGATGTGTCTGAAATATCATCTGTAGAGCATACTCAGCCAAGTCGTAGACAAAGCAACTGCAGAAGTCCTGAAACCAAGTTCCAGATTATAAAACAGGAGCCCATGGAATTGGAGAGAGAGACAAGAGATGATAGAGGTTCATATAAAGCATCCATATATCCAAACTACATGGGAGCCACCTTTAACGTGTACTCACATTCTCCTCCTCTCTTGCAAGTTAACAGGTCCTCCAGTAATTCCCCCAGAACGTCAGAAACTGATGATGGTGTAGTCGGAAAGTCATCTGATGGAGAAGATGAACAGCAGGTTCCTAAGGGTCCAATCCATTCCCCAGTTGAACATAAAAATGTTCATGCAACGGTTAAAGTTCCAGAAGTGAATTCTTCAGCTTTGCCTCATAAGCTTCGAATTAAAGCCAAAGCCATGCAAGTTAAAGTGGAAGCAATGGATAATGACTATGATGCAACACAGAAATTGTCATCACCCATTGACATGTCCTCAAAAAGACATTTTGAGCTTGAAAAACACAGTGCACAAAACCTGGTGCATTCTTCTCACACTCCTTTCTCAGTTCAAGTGACTAACATCCAAGATTGGTCACTTAAACCGGAACTCTGGCATCAGAAGGAACTCAATGTAAAAATTCAGAGTGGTTGCAAAACTGGAGTTGTTGAAATAAAAGACAATATCTACAATGTCTCTGAGTCAGAGAACCTGTACCTGAAGCAGGGCATAGCAAACTTATCTGCAGAGGTTGCTTCACTGAAAAGACTTATAACTACACAACAAATCTCTGCATCAGACTCTGGTTAAGTTACTACTGAATCTGAAAGAAAGGCTTATTGTTTTAAAGGATGTCATTTGCAGTAGATCAATATGTTTTGTATTATGCTGAATTTTCACTGGACTTGTGATGTCATTTCACTGTAACGTTCACATAATGTCTGATAGGTGTCTTTCTGTGCACAAATTATTATGAAGACTAGGTTGTGTTATGATCACTATGCCTTGTGTATAGTTAAGTAGCCTGCACAAAGGCTGTATATAGTGAACTTTATTTTCTTTTTTGTTCTACTATAAAGCGTGCAAGTTGCCAGCTACAATAAAACATTGGTGACAAACACAGAACATCTACTCCAGTTCAGTTGATTTTATGAACTTGTAAATAAGTTGTTAACTAAAAACTGGCTTTTTCTTACACTGTGCTCAATTTCACTTACGTGTTTGGTTTTTACAGCCTAACAACCAAATTACAATTTACCACATGTAATCCTTCTGGCCACTTTTTTCCTTAACATATTTTTTAGAAGAGAATAGAAATAAAGTGAATATTTATAAATGAACAGTACCAATCTATAGCCTTAGCCTTCTTTAACTCATTAGTAGAAGTTAACCAAAAAACACGCAAATTCTAACCCGGTAACTAATATCAAGGTTTTTTTTTCCCCCTCCTTCAAATGAAACAGTAATGAGTTTCCTGAATGGCTTATTGTGCCGAACCATTTTTTTTTTCAATATTAGATCTTGGTGTTATAGATGAAATTAGTTAAGTTGGATTTGTGCATCTGCAAAGTTTTCAGAGGCTTTCAGTGACAGGATTGCACAACACCATCTTTGTAAAGAGGTGGCTAATGGGGGGGGGGGGGGGTGCAGACATGAAAAGAAGTCCACACAAAGGCTGCGTAAGAGAGTCTGCCTCTCTTGCACACCATGTTTTTTCCACAGCAGGTGGTGAGCCACCTGTATACAAAAGATAAGGCTACTGGATCTGTAAACTCTGAGCTCAAGTAGGCAACTACATACATGAGAGGCAGGCAATAGTAGTAGCAGAGTTAGAGGAGGTCATCTGCTATTTTTGTTCCCAGCATGGGACATAATGCAACTGCAAATATGAAGTCTTACCACCAATTTGGCCTTGGCTTCAATGGCTTGGTTAACTGAACTGGAATACCTTGACTTACTACGGGGAATTTTGCAAGAACTTCTTAAACATAAAATGGAGACTATGTGAAGAACTGCACAATCCAGATACTAGCTCCTTGCAGTTTATGCAGATGGTAAGTTCTTCACTTGATGACTGGACAGGGCTGTGGTGCTCTTTGTCTTTGAGAAGAGCCATTGAACCATGAAGATGAGAATTGCTTAACGTATCCTTGGTTTGACTTACCAAAGTTTTTAATTTTAAAATGAAAAATAATTTATAAATAGAGCAATGACTTGTCAGAGGTTCTTTTCATGATACTTCCCCCTTCTTTTAATGTACTAACAAAGCAGACTAACAAATAAGCTTTTTCTGAAAAGGCTTTTTATTAATTGCCATGCTGTATAATGAATGGAACCTTTCCATAGACATAAAATACTAATTAAGGAAACAATATATAGGTATTGTTTTTTAAAATTCATACTTGACTTGAGTGAGAAGTTTGTCAATTTTTTGGGGATATGAAGAGGAGTCTGAGTCACTCCTGTTAGCTCTGAAGCTTGGTCCAGCAGTCAAGGCAATGGCAAAACTCCCTGATGTCAGCAAGGCCAGGATTTGATTCTGTACCTTTTCAGGAGCTGATGATTCACAGTCACATTCTGGGAGGACCTTGGCACAGAAATCACTGGTACTTTCTGAGCTTTTTTGAGCCTTCTAACTGCTGTGCTGTATTTGTGGCATTCAGAGTTTATAAACTGTTATTCTTTTTTCATGCCTTAACAATACAATAGACCCCATAGCTGGGCTCTGTATGTATTTGGTAATTAATATAGATGACATTTCAATGTTACTGAAAATAAGCTCAGGATTATTGCATGAAATGTAAAAATTTGCATTGAATGATGGGGATATGAGACATGAGGCAGTGATTGCTACTGTCTCTTTGCTTGCTAAGTATCTTCTGTAAGCAACAATAAAATTCTTTAAATATTTTGCGTATTATTTATCACATGTAATGTGTTCAAGGAGAGGACTTAAAACTCTCAGTGTTGCCATCTGTGTAAGCCTAGATCTATTGGGTTTTTTTCCATTTCTTGTTACAGTTGTTTGTCATAATGGAAGAATGTTGTCCTCTTTCTAGCTCATTATATATTTTGTGTATCTGTTTTGTGCAATTAATACTTAACAGTAATGATGTAGTTAATTTGTTGAAGGATGTCATTGCAAGAAAGTTATAGCATGGAGCTTAGGAGCACAATCAGATGTTATTTATACTCCCTTTATACCTTAGTGTTATGCTTCATTTGAAGAAAGAAATAAATAATTTGTCTTTTGTTCAAAACCAGATCTAATTACAACATGATTTTCTATTATGTTCATCGTCCTGGTCCAACACAGATGTGTTAGCTTCAATTGCTGACAAATACTCCCATGCTGGAGTTCCTCTTCCTACAGCTGATACTTGAAGTATCTTCCAGAGACCTAAGCACAGGAGCAGGGCTGGTTCATGCCAAGCCCCATTCTTGGCTACAGTTGCAAACTGGACAGAACTCTCAGCTGCTCAATGGCAGTACCTCTGGTGTATATGCCTCTCCATTCAGAGACCCTCATCCTCCTCACACCTCTTTAGCCTGCTTTCCTTCAAGATGTGGCACCGGGAGTGGTGGAGACCCATGCTGACTTGGGGGAGGGAGAGTGTGTGGTGGGACTCAGCTCCCCTGCTGACCAGAGGAACTGGGGAATCGGATATCTCTGCTCTTCTAGGCTCTCTTCCTGGTGCCGTAGGAAACAGAATCAGCTTCCCTTAAAAGAATATCCCTGGCTGCCCACTAGTCTCTCTCTCTCCATTGGAAATCAAAAGGTTGGTTTGAGCATAAAATGAGCTTTACCTAAGTGGATATAAACTGGTACCACATCCTCTTTTTATGTTATAAAAACTCTTCTAAGCTCAGCGATTAATTGACAAAACGGCATGGAACATGCTGAAAGCATCATCTTTCTCATGTGAAGGAACATGCATGACTAGGAGGTAGCTGGAAAAAGACAGTAAAGTATGCCTTCAAATGAGAATTTTAAGGAAGACAATATACAGAAGTGGGAAACTCCAGAGACTTACCAATGTAAATTGTCGTTCTTCATGTATGGCTAGCCCTAAACCTTGCCTGTGATAAATCGTTAATAAGAAGGGCTTCATGGGAAGCTTTAAGAAAAGCCTATAGCAAATGACTATTGATTAGCAAGGTAGTATTTTTTTCTTAGTGACATCAGCTGGTGGCTCATCAACCAGGTCTCAGGTCTCCTGTTAAATCTGTCTAACTTAATTAGGTATAAACTCAGTAATATATCCTTATGTTCTACCAATACCTGTATTTTGATAGGTACAAAGATTGAATGTGGATGTGCCCATACATGTACACAGCCCATACATTATCATTTTCTGAATCCCCTCCACTTTCTACCTTCAGTAAAACTTACATATTGTGTGGGGTATATTTAAATTTTATTAATATTCTGTACAGCCAAATGTCCCCTTGTTCACTAATAGGAGACAGGTAACTGGCAATTCTTGGTTAGTCTATTATTGCCGGTTGTTTTTATTATAGCCCTTATGTCCATGTGAGCAGCTTCTGAGACTAAAAACATCAGAACTTAACAGAAATGTAAAATTGTACCACAATATTTTGTGTTTTATTAAAGTATGAACTTTTAGAAAGCTTTTCTACTTGCTAATACATAAATATGCTGTTGAAAGTAGACACTGTACAATGAATTTAGCAGAAAACTCACAGCAAATCCAAATAATATGGCCTTTATTAACACCATATTGTTTTAAAAATACTTTTGCAGTTTCTTGCGCAATGTGAGCTTGGTAGCTACAAGAATACAACAAAACAATTTTTGGTATTTATTGCATAAGAACAAGTAGCACATATTGTTCCTTTGCCATGCCAAATTAAAAGTTAAAAATACTAGGCCAGATCCTAAGGCTTTTAACTCAAGTGTTAGATTTTGCTTTCTTTAACGAAGCAGATTTCTTCTGTGTGCAGTAAGCGACTCATTCAAGATGAGTAACATTGCCAAGACATAATCTTTACAGTTCACTTATGGTGTGGACTCCTACTGATTCTCCCTTCTCTAAGGCTAACTCCCGTGTGACACAGTGATATATGAGTCACTTTATTCATATCAGTGGAGTTACACGGAACTTGCTCATGTAAAAAAGAGAAGGCCACCAGATACTCAACTATTACTTATTCAGTGACAACTCTAAAAGGACTTGGTGGGTGATGAGCAAAAACTCAGATTAGAGGCATAGTATTTATTTGCTTGAAGGAGAAAGCATCAGAAGACATTTGGATTTAGGACTCCAAAAAAAAATCTACATTTTTTATGGTTTCACTGGCTACTACTTGTGTGCCAATCCCAATGGCCATGACTACAATTTCGGTAATTCCTCCTCTTTAAGCACTATGGAGCTCTGGAGGATTACAGAAGTGCTCTGGAAGACCAAATGTAGGGCCTGCAACTCTGCCTTGATTCTATGTGGGTTTTAATCTCCTGCTCACAAACATCCTTCCTCCTTGTACTGCATCTGAGAGAGATACGATCTGAGAAAGCCTGCATCAGCCCAAAGGTTCTGGGGAAGATAAATGGCCGTATAATACTACCGATACTGAGATAATATGGTCAATTTTTTCTTCAGTGTCACTTTTCCCCCCCACAAATCAATGCACAACTTAAAATATCAGTCAGTCGTTATACATCTACATGCTGTTTGGATTCTTGAGTGTGCAAAGGCCTGAATGGGCATCTAATTAGTAACTTACATATACAATAAGATCAGTATACTGTGCTGTATGTGCTAGAGTCAAGGTCCCTTATATCTATGTTTCTGAGGCATGAGACTAAACATGTTTCTTTTCAACAATTCGGACCTCTAGAATCTCTTAAGTTTTGCATAGAAATGAACATATTGCATTGATTTCCATGGGATTTGTGTTACGCAGCCCTGAAAGCCAGGATATTAATGGTCTGTACAACAATCAAAAAAATACCAAAGCATAATATTGTATCATATAAAATAGCTGAAAAATTATAAAATGCACTGAAAACCATTGTAGCAGAACACAGTGTTCTTTTCTCTGGGCCTTGTTCCCATTAAGGATTTTGAAATACTAGAGGGAGTTTAGAGGAGAACAAAAATAAAATAGAAACTCTTGAGGGCTGACCCATGACTTTAAAGTACACATTAAGCTATAAGTCCTCAGTATACACATCGATAGCCAATACATGTGCACAAAGTATTTAGTTCCCATACCCAGAGAAAGTCTTGGTGACACATGTTTTTTAAAAGCCTGGTAGTTAAAAATGTAACAAGCAAATGTCAAAAATATTTAAGTAAGTGAAACTGTATTGGGCAAGAGACAATAACAGTCAGACAGCATGCATGGCCTATAAATATTGTATGGGGCTGGAAGGAATTGTTTATGTTTTCTCATTTTTTTCTAAGAATAATAAGATTACTTAAAAAAAGATTTTTTCTACCTTCTTTCGTCATATAGTGTTTGTGGCAGTGAAAAACACAAAAATTGGAGAAAGGCAAACAATACTTTTTTGATGGTATTGAAACGTAGTAGAATAGAGTAGTTCTAGCTGGAAGGGACCTACAACATTCATCTAGTCCAACTGACTGACCACTCCAGAGCTGACCAAAAGTTAAAGCCTCTTCAAAAGTGCATTGTCCAAATGACACTTTTTAAGGCATCAATAGGTGTGGACCATCAACCACCTCTCTAGAACACCTGTCTGACCACCCTCCCAGTACAGAAATGATTCCTAATGTCCAGTCTGAACCTACTCTGATGCAGCTTTGAACCATTCCCAGATGTCCTTTTGCTGGATCCCAGGGAGAAGAGCTCAGCACCTCCCTCTCCACTTTCCATCCTCAGGAAGTTGTAGAGAGCAATGAGTTCATCCCTCAGCCTCCTTTTCTCCAAACTAGACCAACCCAAAGTCCTCAGCTGCTTGGCATCCATCTGCCAGAGAAGAAGGGTCCTTTCCAAGCAAAGGAGAAGAAATGCCATCAGAAAGGCTGGATCTGGAAGAGCAGGAAGAAATCTGTGCTCAAAGGCAACAATGTGGCCACCCCTCCCTGGCTGCTTTCCAGCTGGACAGCCTACTGCACCCTGGTGCATATGGGGAAGGCATCAAGGGACTGGGGACAGGCTCATCCCAGCACTGCCTGATGGGACAGACAGTGAAAGACAATTGCATGTCCTGAAATTAGAGAGGTTCAAGCTGAAGATAAGGAAGAAAAAGCAAAATCCCACTGAGAATCATGAAGCACTGGAGTGGGTTGCCCTGAGCCTGGAGGTCTTCAGGACCTGAGTGGCCACAACTCAGAGCGCAACCGTCACAAACCTGTGAACAGGTGATTGTTGAAGTCCTGTAAGAAAGGCATTGCTAGTGTGAAATATAACAAAGGTTTCCAAAGGTGCAACAGATTTTAGAAGATTTCATTTGATTCAGCAGCTTTCACAAACATTTATTTAGGAAAGGATAGAACAGTTCAGTTGGAAGGGACCTCCCATTTGCACAGGAATTGGAGGGGCTCATTTAGAGAACTTCAAATGAGGCTTCAGGAGGAAAGGAGATAAAATTAAGCCTAAGGATGGCCTTCAGTCCGCTGTCCTGCTTGAGGTGGATAATGGTATCATATATGACAAACACAGGACTGCTAGGGATAGGACTGGGGGTGATGTACCAGTGTTGGAGACAATGTCTGTACTGTGGCTCAAGTGCATGTGTGCAATACCTGTAACATAGGAAATAAACAGGAGGAACTAGAAGCTATTGTACACCAGAGAAACCATGATATAATTGCCATCACAGAAACATGATGGGATGATTTACATAGCTGGAGTGCTGTAATGGATGGCTACAGGGTCTTTAGAAGAGATAGACAAGGGAAGAGAGGTGCTGGTGTGGTGTTATACGTTAAGGAGTGCTTTGACTGCCTAGCATTCAATGTTAGGTGGAGTGTTTATGGATAAGGTTAAAGGGGAAGGCCAATGAGACATGTCCTAGTGGGAGTCTGCTACAGACCACCTGACCAGGATAAAGACACTGAGGAGGCATTCTTTCAACAACTTAGAGATGTCTCGCGTTCACTAGCCCTGGTTCTCATGGGGGACTTCAGCTTACCAGATGTCTTCTGGAAGTACAACACAGCAGAAAAAGGACAGTCCAAGAGGTTTCTAGAATATATGGATGACAACTTCTGTTGCAGCTGGTCAGTGAGCCTACCAGCAGTAGTGCCCTGCTAGAACTACTCTTTACGAACAGGGAAGGGCTGGTGGAAGATGTGGTCATCGGAGGTGGCCTTGGCCACAGCAACCATGATAGGATAGAATTTTCAATATGTGGTGAAGTTAGGAGGGTCATCAGCAAAATCTCTACGTTGGACTTCCGGAGGGCTGATTTTGGACTGTTCAGGATGCTGGTTTGAAGAAAATCTTGGGGATCAGCCCTTAAAAACAAAGGAGCCCATGAAGCTTGGGCTTACTTTAAGAATGAAATTGCGAAGGTACAGGAGCAGGCTGTTCCTATGAGCCGTAAAATGAGCCATCGGGGAAGAAAGCTGATGTAGTTGATCAAGGAGCTTTCACAAGAACTCAGAGGAAAAAAAGGAGTGTATCAACTTTGGAAAAAGGGGCAGGTGAATCAGGAAGCATGTAAGGATATTGTAAGGTCACGCAGAAAGAGAACTAGAGAAGCAAAAGCTCAGTTAGAACTTTATTTGGCCATCTCTGTAAAGGATAACAAAAAGTGCATTTATTAATACGTTAATAACAAAAGGAGGGCCAGAGAAAATCTCCGTTCCTTATTGGATGAGGGGAGGAACATAGTA
>NW_009695975.1:0-2992 GCF_000703405.1 Apaloderma vittatum
GGGATGACATCGTGTCCCTCTGGCATTCACCAGAGAGATGAGCACTTGGTCCATGATCAACCACGTTGGCGAATGGCAAGGACTCCCCAGGAGCTGAGCTGGGAGCATCACGACGCCTGCTTGGGCTAGCTTTCCGCAACTCATCTGTGGACAGTCCTCACCTCTTACATTTTGGGGCTTCATGCGAAGCTTTGTGCAATGAAAACGGCGAGAAGTCAGCACTGGTGGAGCCGCCACAGTGTCTCTGTGCAGCTTCACGTAACTGAAGCACAGTCACCAGTACCAGGGTCTGGAGATGACTCCTAGAGAGTCCGTGAACGGCAACTAAGAAAAACCACATGCTCCTTCAGCGTTCCCAAGAGCTGTGCACTTTTCCATCCATCCTTCCACTGAGCAACTTTTATGCGCCGAAAATCAAGAGAGATGAAAACTACTTGTCAATGGACTAAGAATAGAAACCACACCGGGGGAGGCAGGGCTTTTGGTGGACTCTAGTTCCGCCGAGCGGGGCCCACCTCCCGAGGTCACAGGGAAGTCACTAAGTGGGAGGGACAGCATCCTCCGGAAAGTGATTCAGAGGAGGAGGCTGGTTCAGCCTCCAACTTGCTCCTCAGAGGACCACTGACTGCAGAGAGAGTCACAGAATCATCAAAGTGTAGAATGCGTTGGGCTGGAAGGGACCTTCAAAGGTCCCCTATTCCAATCCAGCCTCAACCAGCCCAGGGTGCTCAGAGCCCCATCCAGCCTGACCCTGCAGGTCTCCAGGGATGGAGTCTCCAGCACCTCTCTGGGCAACCCGGGCCACGGTCTCATCAACCTTGTAAAGAATTTCTTCCTAATGTGAAGTCTAAATTTACCTAGTGCTAGTTTAAAACCGTTGCCCCTTGCCCTGTCCCTTCACTCCCTGACCAAGAGCCCCTCCCCAGCTTCCCTGCAGCCCCTTCAGGCACGGGGAGGCCGCTCCGAGGTCTCCCCTTTGGGAGCGTCCTCCTCACCAGGCTGAGCAGCCCCAGCTCTCTCAGGAGGGCTCCTCCAGTCCCTGATCTTCTTCATGACCTCCTCCGGACTCACTCCTACAGCTCCATGTCCTTTTTATGTTGTGGAACCCAGAGCTGGGCACAGAACTGCAGGTGAGATCTCACCAGAGCGGAGCAGAGGGGCAGAATCATCTCCCTTGCCCTGCTGGCCACGCTGCTCTGGGGGCAGCCCAGGCCACGATTGGCTTTCTGGGCTGGGAGTGCTCAGTGCTGGGGTGTGTTGAGTTCCTCATCCAGAGAGTCATGAATGGGCTACACTGAGACCAAACGACAAATGTTAAATGAGAAGATAATGGGACTAGGAATCACCAGATGCTGTGTATTGGTCCTAATCTCCTTCTCCTGCAATACCTCAGACAGTCCAACATCCCGCAGAAGATGCTCCCATGGTCCAGCACAAAGACTTGCTCTGAAGGGACGTAGGCAGGACCACGAGCTGCTCCATGCCAAGGAGCTCAGTGTGGAGAGGACCCTACCGTGTCCCCTTTCAGATGCTGCCACTGCTCAGGGTCAAGGGCACGGAGCTCTTCTCCAGCCGCTTCTTATTCTGTCTTGTTCCTACAGAAAGATTTGTCCCCATTCTCTCTACTGTCCAGGATACTCCTCCTGAAAGACAAGTGTCAAATGTGGAGCCTACACGCTACAAAAACCTGCAGAAACCTCAAAACATTACTTTGAGGAAGACAGTGGCCAGGACAAAAAAATGACCTGGCCTAAGACCCGACGGGCTTGGTCCTGCGCAGCACCGCGGAGCTGATAGCATCGGTCTCCCTCTTTGAGCAAGACACTGCTCCAGTCTCTGGTCTTCTTCAAAACAAGGTACATCTGCTGAGCAGAGGAGATGCCTCTACACAGTCTGATACGCACTAAAAGTTAAGAGTATTAGGAAGTATTAGGAAGACGTGGCTTTCACTGACCACAGACTGGCACAACAAATACAGTCTTAACGAGGATACAGGAATACATGCTTTACTCTCAGTAAACAGATCTAACCACTGAACGATAAAAAAACGTGCAGGGTTTGATTTCTGCATCTAAATACTTTCTCTGAATAGCTGTGAAGTGGTTAAAATAGATGAAAAGATAAATGAAGTGCTGGATGAGAAGGATACAACGCGAGGAGGAGCACAGTTTAAGGAAAGCACATCTCACTGCTAATCCAGCGTTATGACTTTCTGCAGGAGCCGACCAAAGTCCGCTTTTTAAACCCATTTCAGGAAGACTGTGATTATGAATAAATATTTATTTTGGGGGCTGAGAAAAACTGCTGTGCCACGACGGACTTTGTAGTT
Organism: Apaloderma vittatum; assembly: GCF_000703405.1. Lineage (NCBI taxonomy): Eukaryota > Metazoa > Chordata > Aves > Trogoniformes > Trogonidae > Apaloderma > Apaloderma vittatum. The sequence goes on from NW_009695975.1 coordinate 2,330, forward strand.
CCCTGGATAAATATATCTACGCTTTACGCAGCAAATGGCAGGCTTACAGAGCCCCGACTAGTCATTTCCACGCTTCTCGAAGCCATGGCCTTATAAATTTTCATAGGTGAGGAGCAGCTGGTTACTTAGCAACTTTCACTACTTTCCCAAGGGCTGGTACCTATAACACTCCCGAGGATTTGTCAACCCTTTTTAACATACTCGTCTCTTAAGAGGCGACGGCGAGCGCAGGCTGGCTGCGTGCAAGGCTCGTCACGCGAGGATGCTGCGAGCGCTTGATTAAGGGATGACCTCATCGGGCGAGCTGCCTGTGAAGTCGCTCCTCGGCGGTGCCTTCATGGGCTATCCGACACGAAGAATGGAAAAGTGTAAGGAGACAACATAGGAAAGAGCTTGTAGAGCTGCCGCAACGCTCTTTCCTGAACTGACTAAAAAGTAAACTGGACTTACACCTTTAGTAAAAGGGGAACTAAGAGAAATCCAAGGAAGCCAAATCCACTCTGGATGGACAGGAGAAGCATCGGCTGCTTCTGGAGTTTCACAGAATCATGAAACGATTTGAGCTGGAAGGGACCTCAAAGATCATCTCATTCCAACCCCCTGCCCTGGCAGGGACATCTCCCGCTGGATCAGGTGGCTCAAAGCTCCATCCCACCTGGCCTT
>NW_009695975.1:3072-3993 GCF_000703405.1 Apaloderma vittatum
ACCCTCGTCTAACCCCATCCTCTCCCAGCTTCCCCCCCTTGTCCTGTCACTACAGGCTCTTGTCAGCAGCCCCTCCCCAGCCTTCCTGTAGCCCCTTCAGGCATGGGGAGGCTGCTCTAAGGTCCCCCCTTTAGGAGCCTTCTTGTCTCCCGGCTGAACAAACGTAACTATCTCAGCCTGTGAGGTTGAGGAATTGCTCCCCTCACGTTTGCCACGACCCGACCGGCGGAGCGCGCGGTTCGCAAAAGGCAGGAGGCTGCTCCGTGGCCATCCAGCTGCTGGAGGCATGTTGGTAAGAGCAAGCTCCTCGCGTCCTGGCGAAGCTCCTTTGATCTTGGGGAGGAGTGGCTCACGAGCTAATTAATAACACACGGACACGGAGCCTGATGCGTCACGAGAGCCTCTGATGTGATGCTGTGGTGTCTGGGCGAGCTGCAAATAGCCACGAAAGGAAGGGGGGTGATCTGAAAAGCTTAGCCCTGTCACCGCGAGGGAGCGTGGCGCGAGGAAGCGCCCGTGCAGCTTCTCTCCTCCCTCTCTGGGCTCTGTTTTCTGATGGAAAACTCCCAGGCTGATGGCGGAGTCGATCACGCTGGGCGCGATGTGCGTGGTGAAGTGTTGTAAGGAACAAGGAGAGCGTCACCATCCTGAACCTGAGGAAGAGGCACCTTTTGTTTGCGTCTTCTCAGGTCAAGTATCAGAAATCTCAGGTCAAGTATCAGAAAAAACCACACCGAACCCTCTCTTTCTTCTCTAAAAGAAAACACCACTGGGAATAAAAGCTGTCGTTAGCTCCCATCCCCAGCAACGAGCATATGCTGTTTTGTAACAGGTTCAGGGAGGAAGCATCACTTGAGAGACGCGGGATGCGAGCAGCGCAGGCTGGCACCCGCGGGCGCAGGAGGCACGGGCACGGCTCCT
>NW_009695976.1:0-29885 GCF_000703405.1 Apaloderma vittatum
GAGACAAATATTTTTAACACAGTCTCTTACAGTCTTCACCATGGGCTGCAGGGAAATCTCTACTCTGGTACCTGAAGCACATCCTTCCCATCCTTCTTCACTGATCTTGGTGTCGGCACAGTTGTTTCTTTTACATATTCTTGCTCCTCTCTCCAGCTGCAATTGTTATCATGGAAGTGCTTCCACTATTGCTGATGGGCTTGGCCTTGGTCAGTGGTAGGTCCCTCTTGGAGTTGGCTGGCACTGGCTCTGTTAGAGCTGGGGGAAGATTTTCAAAGAAGCCACCCCTGTACCCCTCCTGCTATCAAAATCTTGCCATGCAAACCCCATATAAGCATCTTATACACTATCTAGCAATCTGAAAACTCTCCAGTCCAAGTGGTGGAGAGAGCACCCCAGCATAAATTCTGCTGGTGGAGGAGGTTTCCTTTATTGAACAAGGAGAAACTTCATCAGGTAAAACTTATTCTGAAGAGCTTAGATGTTTTTTGAAATGGCTTGGTGAATTTTATGTGAGAAGTTTTTCATGTCTACCACTCATGCTTATAATTTTTTACTCCTAATAAATTAATACTTTACCTTCTGCTCCATAAAAATAAAAATTTAGTGTCTTTTATGAATATTTTCACTTATTTCCATAGTTTGAGGTTCAGATAATTTGTTGCTTATGACTATTGTTTGTGAATAACAATAGCTAGTCAAGTATTGATCAGGTATTTCTGAAAACATTTACAAATGGTAGTTACCCTTATAATTTTAACTTAAATAAATATGTATTGCAGTGCATACTAGAAAGTTATTGAATTTTCTTCATCATTCATTGACATCTTTTTTAAAAAATACTAATCAAATATGTTATTAGGCATGTGCATATTCATATATTTCAAGTATCTTGCCATAAAATGCACAGAATGAATAATTAGAATAAAGTTCTGAGCAACTCCTTCAGTCTGAAAAGTACTGGTTACGTTTGAAGGAAGTTTGAGCCGATTGATGCATGATCTGCTCATTGAAAAAGAGTGCTTGGCTTGCAACAAGGTTTTACGCAATTAGTCTGGCTCTATTTGACAATGTTCTCAAGAGATTCTCAGATGCTTGTTTGCTCAGAAGTTCTCAAGTGCTGAACTAGTACCATGTGAGAGGAATACAATCACCACAGGTGTGAAAGTCATGGTAATGTGCATCTTGCCACTGAAATCTTATACGGACTTTTTATAGTTCAGAAGCTGTCTCTCAAGAAAGCTCTAATGTTATACTGCATGTTATCAGAACTTGTACAGGACCTACAGACAGGTGGATATTTATTCTGGAAATGCTATGATGTAGTGGTCATCTGAAGATGCTGATACAAATCAAAAGATTGCAAAAATATCAACTCTACAAGTCTATGCGACCTTTACAAAATAAAGGCACGTTTTTAAGTACAAAATTTCCTTCATTTTTTCACCATGCTCTAAATCAGAACTAACTCCTGAAATGCCAAGTTGGTCTCTTTGACCCCTCCCCAACCTCTTTTATTTGTGCAATGTATTAATCTATTTTTAAGTTTAACTTGATATATCTTAAATACTGGGTGATAAAAGATTCTAAAAAATAGCCACATTTAGACACCCCTCCTCAGGCAAAAGTACAAAAGGACTTGGGGAAAGGGTGTAAATCAAAAGTAAGTCAAAATTAAGTGCACTGCAAAGTTTCAGACGCAAGTGTACACCTGTGAAAGGGAGGAGCTTCTGCACTGCTGCTGCTCCTATCTTGGTAGGAGGCAATAAAGAGAACTGGCTTGTCAGCCTCTTTGCTGCTGGTTGTGTAGAGGCAGCTCTTGGTGTGCTCCCTGCTGCTGCAGGGAAAAGATGAATTTCACATTCTGCACAGATTGGCTACAATAATTCTGTTTATTAAATTTAAATACATTTCATAATTGAATGCTTCTAATGTACTATTAAAATTCTCTACCTAGTTATCTCACCAACCTTGATGACAGTCTTAGGGGTTTTCTTAAAGAAGAAATGTTAAATAACTGCAATGTCATCACTTAATTTAAGGCCAAATGAAAATTTAAACTCTTGGGCTTGAGTTTTTAATACTTCACTTTCTTAATTTGTCAAAGTTTAAGGCTGGGCCAGCCACTAAATTCTTGACAGACACACTCTGTGATCCCCCCACCACCCTCCCAGGGGAGAATAACAGGGGAACCAGGGAGTGAGACTTTGAGGTTGAAAAAAAAATTAATCTCTTTAATGAAAAGGAAAATAAATACTAACAATAACAATGAAGATGTTAAACTATATATACAGATATTATACAAGAATACAAATATATTAAGAGATACAAAAGAATATGATAATACGGAACCTACACCCTCTTGATGACAGCTGGGTTCTGAGCAGAAAAAGTCCCAGACTGGACTCAATGGCAGCACCTGATGACAAACTCAATGGCAGCACCTGATGATAAGTTGTTAAACTATATATATAGATATTATACAAGAATACAAATATATTAAGAGATACAGGAGAATACGATAATACGGAACCTGCACCCTCTAGATGACAGCTGGGTCCTGAGCAGAAAAAGTCCCAGACTGGGCTCAATGGCAGCACCTGATAATAAACCAAAAAAGTAAACAAATCCAAAAAACCCAAACCCCAGCAAAACAGAAAAGGAGGCAATGAGTGCTACATCGGTGCATTTAAGCCTATTTCTTTCTTATTGACAAAATTAAGGCTATAACTGCAAAATTATGATATAAGCTTATGGATTTTTATTTACATGCAGCAATATTCAGAAAGTGCAGAGCTAACTCCACCTAGGACTCCTACTACTATATCAAGCAGTAAGTATCACTACCACATATCACATGTATCCTGTAGATTTGAACAACATGTTGGCATCATAGACTATGGTCATCTGACAGGTTATACAGAAATTTATAACTGTAGTTTGTTTTTTTTTTCCTTCCTTCTTGCATTCTTCTTAAAGAACATTCTCACAGAACTCAGCTCTTGCAGATAACAGATATTGAAGTGATTCCTGGTGCTCATTAACCTGACGGAAGGCTACTGTAACTGAACTTGCAACCTCAACGTAACTAAGCTTTGGATTTATTGGCCTGATTGAATAAACATTTCAACAGCATAATATTAAACAAAAAAATCATGATTCTAACAAAATAAAGGTTTAGGTCTCAGTCAATACAAGTTTTTAAAATTTAAAAAACCAAACAAATACAGTTTCATGCTCTGCATTGTATTTGATTTCTAAGATACCATTTAGAATTTCTGAAGTCTCGAATAGTCACTGGGACTTGGGGAAATTACAGCAGCCACTAGTTTCTTCCTACATGAAAGGTATTGTAAACAATGCATCTTCTGTTGAGAAAAAGTCTTACACTTATATATTAATTTTACTATTTCTATTTATTTGAAATGAAGTGCACACCTGAGACTTGTAACTTCATTAGTGTTACTTTCTGAGCAGTAGGTGGACAGATCTCAAAGGAGAGAGGAAAAATAAATTTTCTTGTTTGCAGCGGATGACAGTGTTAATATTTTCAACAGTCACAGGTGAGGTAACATTGTTTTGGGATTATTTTGATTCATTAATTAGAAGAATGTATTTGATGTGCAAATTATGGAAACCAAAATAAAAATTGTATTTTAATTTCATTTATTCTATTTATATCTTTGTTTTACCTAAATCAATTGTCCTTTAACTATATATTTTTAATTAATAATAAAGACCCTTTTGTTAAACAGTGCAACAGTTCCCATGAAGTAGTACTGGAAACCACTACTTTGTATTTTCTTCATGAGGAAAAAACCACAAAACTTGAACTGCCTTTTAAAAATACAGTTATATTCTGTGGTGATATTTTATTTGTTTTGTTGGATTTTTAAAAGATTAAACTCTTTAAATATATTTGTAAAAAGTCTCTAAACATTCAATACTAGTGGAAAAATATAAATTTTATAGATGTAGAGTTTATTAAATATTCTACCATACTTTAATAAGTAATTTGCTGGTAATACATCTTGGAATATATAATGCACTTGACAGCTCAGCGTGGATTTGCAGCTTAATGACTTTCCTCTGGTTATGAGACTGTCTATTTCAAAAATGATTTGTTTAGAAACATAGTAATTCCTTCAGTTTTAGGTCATTTTTGAGTTACTGTAGGGTACTGAAGCATCATGAGAAACCTTAATTAAATATGTAAGATGAAGCTGAATACCTTTCATGCTGTTTCCACATTATTCAAATGTGTTTACTGTGGAAGACTTCTTCAGGTTGTATTCACAGCATAAGTGTAACTGTTAAAAATGCTTTTCCTTGAACAACAACCTACATGTTCACTACAAATAATCTTAGTTAGATAATTCAGAAACTCCTATGAAATGAGAGACAGGGAAGAGTCTGCAGAGCATATCTAATTCCTGATGAAATATAAAGTACTGGAGCTCAGTTCAGCACCAGTGAAAATCTAAATTACATCCACTTGAAAAGTTTATAGCATTTCTTATTCAGTCAGTTTCTTAGACAGTAAAACTACCTGTATCTTCCAATAAATCTAGTCACCTCTTGAAGATGATCACAAAGGTTAAACTGTTATTTGGTATACAACCTCTGAGGAGTCCCTCACCAGTGTCCAAACTTCTATTGGATGCCACTAGTAGAGCTGCCTGTTCTGTCAGCTTGGCAAACTGAGGCTTATTAAATATTAAATATGCTGCAGCACTCTCTAGATGAGTTCATACAAGATCCAGCTCCCACTAAGTGGGGAAAGAAAGTAATTCTGTGTCCAGCTTCCCATGGAAGTTCAAATATGAAATTGTCTCAGAAGTAATATGACTGAACTTTGCTTTCTGTACCTCTATTTTTTAAAAATCTTAGACTGAATGCTGTGTTTCCTGGCAGAGAAGGCAGAATTACCTGGAATACAGAAATAACTATATAAATGAGAAATGCACCAGTAAGTCCAATTTTAGTGGTAATTCTGGTTTAAAAAGTAGTTAAGTCTGATTTGTTAATTTAAAGATCCACCAGTAAAGGGATGGCCTTACCTTGGCCTAAGCCAGGTTGGATGTACTGGCAAACCCCAACCAGTCCTGCAGTCAAGAGTCTCTCCTGCTGCCACCTGCAGAACTCCCTGCAGAGAGGGTCACAGACTGTTTTGTGGGATCCTGAGACTGTCCGCAGGAGGACCTGCTCTCAAACACTTGACACTTTCTTGCTGAAGGTACTGAGTTTGTGCCTCGATCACAATCTGCCAACTTCTTACATGGGGACATGAGGGAGGCGTGACTCAGAACAGTCTTAAGCTCCTGATAGGAACCGAGTATTAGTTAAGATACTTTCCACAGTAAGTTCTGCTTTGTGGTGGTTTGGCCCTGACTGGAGGCCAAGAGCTCACCAAAGCCCCTCTGTCACTCCCCTTTTTTTTAATATAGACAGGAGAGAGGGAAGATATAATGAGAGGCCCGTGGGTTAAGATGAAAACAGTTTAATATAGCAAAAGCAAAGACTGTGCATGGAAGGAGAGCCAGAGATTATTCTCTACTTCCCATCAGTGAGCGATGTCCGGCCACTTTCCCAGGAAGCAGGGCTCCAGTACACTTAGCGGTTGCTCCGGGGGACAAACACAAACAGCGAATGACCCCCACTTCCCTCTTTCTTCATGCTTTTATATCAGAGCTGACGTCATATGGTATGGAATACCCCTTTGGTCAGTTTGGGTCAGCTGGCTCGGCTTTATCCCCTCCCAAGATGTTGCTCACCCCCAGCCTACTGCTGGGGGAACGTTGGAAAACCACAGCCTTGGTTCTGTGTGAGCACTGCTCAGCAGTAGCCAAAGCACTGGGGCGCTATCAAGACCCGTCTAGCTATCACTCCAAAAACACGGCACCAAGAGAGCTGCTGTGGGAAGATTAACTCCACCTCAGCCTGACCCAATCCATGCTTTTAAGAAGAACATACTAAAGTAGAAAGAAAAATTCTTTTCTGAATTTGTGGTTTAAGTTTTGGTCATTTTGTCTTTTGATTCTAGCCTCTTTTTCTGTTGTTCTTTAAATAGTTAGTAGCTGACATTTTCTCATAGTAGTAGCTGTAGAATCTTTGCTGCTAATTTTCTTACTATATATTTAAAAAATGAGATGCTTACCTGCCAATGGCAGCAGGAGAGAGCACCCCTGTACACATGGATTGTTTTTGAGCATGCTTAATGTTTTCTCTGACACTATTGTCACGAATGTCATGGAAGGCCAGACCAGTCAATGTTTGCCAAAATGAGGCAATTGAAATGTTCTTAAAAACAATTTGTGGCACAATAGGCACATTTGTGTCCTAGAAACTAGGAAGGCAAGTTATTAATGAAACAAATCATTAGTCTCCCACGAATTTTAAATGGAGTTGTCTGAAGTTCTCATGGGTAATAAGATGTGAAGTGGCTTGTATTGATTTATCAAGAAAAATCCAAGATGCTTCAGTAGAGAATTAGCTTAATAAGAGAATTAAATTTGTAAATACACATGTCCAGAGTTAGTTTGTTAGCATTCTAGTTTAATTTCTGCTCCCACATTTGATGTTGCTCTACAAAGCTGACACTCTTGCTATCATGACATGTTTATCAATGAGGTCCAGCCTGGGTAGTGGTGCTGTATTTCACCAAAGTAAATTTACGTGCAACTTTCAACTAAGGACTAAGCATTGCTTATCTTATTTCAATCACAGAAGGTTCTGAAATAAATGGGCTGACCACTGGGGCTTCCAATTTTACCTTTGCATTTGCAAAGTCTTTAAGAAGGCTCAAAACACAAACTAAAAGAATCAGAATATGGCCCAGAGGTTCTGTCTTCACGAGAAAAATGAGCGGGATTTAACTCTTGCTATAAAATTCATCTTCACTTTTCTGGCAGGTGGCATTACTGCTTGTTGACAACATTCTTATTTCATGTGATGTAACAATTTCAGAATGTTACAGATACCATACTAGAACACTTGATGTCAAAAGCTTATTATTAACAATGAGCCAATGTAAAACACAATTCATAGTGTTAAAGAACTGTACTACAGAAATGCTTTAGAGGAAAAATGAATGAATGTGTCCTGATTGTGTTCTAAAAACCTAAGCTTTTTTTTTTCAGTAACATATGCTCCTTTCATTTTCACTGAATTTAGCATAATACTGCACAGAATTACTTGAGAATAGTTTTTCTACACCTTTCAAACAATGTGCATGAAGATTAGCAAATGTAATGAAGAAAGTTCATTTAATAAAAAATGCTCACATTATGATTTTCTTTTTTATTCACTTTCTTACAGGACTCTCAAAATCTTTTGAGGCAAAGTAAAGTTATGCTCTGTGGCCAATAAGACACCGTATACTAAACGAATAAGCATAAAAAGTCTTCATCTGGAGAACTGCATTGTTGTAACCTGTGCCAACCACCTTATGTTTCACTTTCCTAATTTAGCTTTGGTTTCTACAATGTCTTTCCTACTGGAGATGAATGATTGGCTTAAAAAGGCCAAGTGAATGATCTGTTGATGGAAAAAGTTATTTTGAGGATTTATGGAATATCATTGGATTTTACATCTTAGATAAATCTTATGAGAATAAACGTAGTTTGTGATCACAGGTAATTACAGAAACCAGCAGAACACCAGAAACTGCCATTTGCCCTCTCAGCTCTGAGAATCAAAATTTCCAACTCAAGGCACTGTAGAAAAAATGGTTTTGCTGATGAATTTGAACAGAACTACAGCAGAGTCCTGCAGCCAGTTAGGTTAATCAGAAAAAATGTTATTACCTTTTTCCCCAAGGATGCCATTAATTTAACACTGGCAAGCTATCATTAATGCTGTGTGAAATGACTAATTTTCCCTCAGGAGGTGTTCACATATGAGACGTGGGGTTTTCCATAAGTGTTCACAACCCTGTGTGAATCATAGGTGAGACTTGCTGCAAGTGTTAGGAAAAAGCTTCACATGGATCATTGCTCTTGTTTTCAATGTTGTGACCTTTGAAATGCTTCATGCAGTATCAGAATTAAACCTTCAAGACAAACTGGAAAGAGTCAAACACCTTTACATCTCCAAAACTGCTTTCTCTTTCTTGTTCAGTTCCTACTTGCATCTTTGTAATCCTGCCTCTCTTCCATGATCTTGCTCAAGTTGAGAAATTTTTTTTTTTTTTAAAAAAAAGGGAAAACAAAACACCAAAATCAAAGATGAGATGGTTTGGTTATTTTTCACCAGAAGGTAGAACTCCATGTCCAAAGAATAAACTTTTGAGTCCTGTTTTTCAGCAGTATTATACTGCTAATTTTCCACATATTGTATACAGACTACATGCGTACATATCAAGTTGGGTTTTATAGGGATTCATCACAATAGAAATTCCAGTGCTGCAGCTGAATTAATAGACTAATACCACTGGAGCAATCCAGGAAGGTTTCAACACACTTATTTGCAGAGGAAGGTCAAAAGAACCCTGCACTAACTTCCATACCTAAAGTTTCTTTTCTCTTTTTTTTTTTAAAAAAAAGAAAACAAATAAAATCCCAGCAAAACCAAGCCACACATCTCACTTTGTGTATCAGCAGCAAATAAACAAAAAAATTTTTAAAAGCAGCTTGTTGTCTAAAATGAGATCAATCGCCTGAAAAGATATATTAACACTTTACCCATTGTAATCAACGTATTTTGTTGAACTCAAGATGGTAGTTCCATGACCTTTTATTGGCAAAGATGTTTGTAAAAGGGGAAAAATCTGAATTGGTTGCAAATTAGATCTGAAAGATCTATCTTTGGTGTGGTGTGGGTTGCTTTCAGGTGTGTTGTTCGGGGTTTTTTTTTAGTGAAGTTTTGCTCTATTGGGATGGCTTTGCAGTGTTCTGATTTATTCTGACTGCAGGGCAGACAAGAAAAGCACATCCAGTAATGATTTGAGTGCATGCTGCTGGATGTTAGGAGGAACATTTTTGCTTTATATTGCTACTTTTCTTTAAAACACAAGATTAAATACAGCCATTGTGTTCTCTGTCTCCGGATTTTCTGACACTATTGTTGACAAATGGATTGGCTTATAAACTTTCGTTCTTTGTCGGGAGTCTTGACTTGGGACATTTGGAAAGTCGTTTCAACTTCTTATTCCTCTTGATCTCTTCTCTAAAATATTTTAAAGGACATCTATTATCATATGTATGTTTGAGATTTACGTTCCAGAACAATAACTATATTTCACAGAATGCAGGTATAAATTGAAAAATAGTATTTAAATTCATATGCCTTAATGTCTTTCCTAGCCCTTGCATATTTAGTTTACATGGACATAAAGATAAAAGTTTGTAATTGTGTGCATGTTACTGCATCCAAATCTCCACCCCCCGCTTTAAGTCTAAGTTACTTCTGCCTCCTCCTTGCCCTGTAGCAATTCCTATAAAATTCTGCCTTTCCTAGAGATCATGACTAGATCAGTCAGCACATTATCTCCGTAGCTGAGCAAGGAGCTGTTTGCAGTGCTGCGTTTCTTCTGCCCACAGCTAGTCTTGAAGACATTAACAGGATGGCACTCTGCCTTGGGGCTGATGAGTGAATGATGTCCCTAAGCTAATACAGTATCACCCCACCTTATTAAAACTGTGGATTTTCTAATACAGTACGGATATACTTATGGCTACGGCTACGTGGTTTCTAGTACAGTCTAGTGGGGGGATCTTGTTTCAGGTTTTTACCTCTTCATATTATCCCTGTTGTCTTGTAAAATTTGCCCGATCTGCTTGTAGTGGTCTCTTCACACAAAAACAACTTCAGCAGAATGAGAAGAGTCACAACGCAAACTGGTGAAATACCTGACAAGAAGTACAACAAGTCTTTGAAGACCTTTAGTAGCCCCCATGCTGTTCTCCCAACCCATAATTGCACATCACACTCAAGTCCTAAAGTCTAATGTCTAAAGTTTCAATATGTCTAGATGAGGTTGTTAACCAGGGACTAGAAATCCCCCCTGCTCATGCTGATGGAGTTATAAAAATAATTACAAAATATTAAGGAAAAACTAGATTACATCCATCTGTCCTTGAAAAAAGAAGAGTAACATTTTCATAGAGAGACTGCCAACACTAGAACAATTAGGAACATAAAGCACTGTAGAGCGTGATTGCAACTGAAGTTAGTGGTAAGTAGGACAGGATGCATATCTAATGTAAGGCATGTACTGATGATCATAAAAACAGTTTAGATATTCTTTAATTCCTCCTGACACATGCTGAACTCAGTAATCCTTCCTGAAAAGACTGATGATACAAATTAATATTAATTTAACTGAGACGAATTACTTTTCAATGTAATACTTTACAATGATCACTAATATTCATAAACTTAAAAAAAAAGAAACCAACCCTAAAATAGTCCCTTGGGCTTCAGGTTAACACTGAAAAGTTGTTTCATACAACTTTTTGAATTTCCAACTTTAAATAGTATTTGACATTTATATTGTACTTCAGCTCTTTTGTCCATGCAGTTGTGTTCCTTCTGTAAAGATGCAACTTCAAAATATTGGGATTTTTTAAGTCATTTTATGTGAACAAAAATAACAAGGATAACTAGAGAATAGGACAGAGGTAGTAGTTACACTAGTAATTTAAAGATTTCTTCCTCACTCCCGCCAGGTTCATAAAATTAAAAAATAACCTCCTACTGTTAAATATAGTGTGAAAGAAATCACACTGAAAGATTGTACATACATTTTTAATTCACTTAATTATATTTTCAAAGGTCAGATTACTAAACAAACATTTTTTTTTCCACAAAAAAAATTTATATATATAGAAAAAAAACAATACGCAGTTTAAGGAAAATACAGTGTAGTAGTGAAAGTTCCACATGATTACTAGAAATACTTTTGTCTTTTTAAATCTAAACACACATGACATGGAATAATCAGTTGTAAGAACTGTGATCAGCAGGAAGTAATATTTTTTTTAAAAAAAGTCTCATTTCTATGGAATTACATGATGATAAAATATTTCGTGTAGTTCTGTCCTCATCTAAGGATACTTAAATTTTGTAAAAACAACTGCAAAACTAAACTAGGATTACTCAGTGATGACTTTGAACAATTAAAGTTTTACAGCTTCCGAGTTTCAGGTTTTCAGCACTAAGAGACAATTGGCATTTCACCTGGCACATTTATTCCACATCTTGTAGCAGTACTGGACTATTTAATGTGGATATGACATTCCTGAGAAAGTGCTAAAATAGAGTTTATCAAACTTTCAGAAAATTTTAGATATGGGATTGTAGATCTTGTAAAATCTTATCAAAGTGCTTCTAGCAAACCTAGGCTCTGCTATAGTCAGGATAAGAGAGACTGAATTTTTTCTGTTGTTAGATACAAACCACTAGAAGAAAACACAGATATTATTTAAACTAATTTACAGTAAGAGGCAATCCTCTTCAAATTTCTCAGATGAAGTAAGTTCCATTTGTAAGGTCACTTTGAAAAATTTCACATTATTCGAGTCTTTTGGATATTATTATTCAAGTCATTTCTTATAATACTTGCATACCTTTCTCTAGAGGGACAGCTGCTTCTTGCAATTGTGTGGGTGATATTTTTTTTCTTTTTCCTGAAAAGAATCCAGGATGAAACAGTAAACCTTTTGATTAAAGCCCTGTTTAGCATAGTAAAAGAGGAAAAGCACATGCAAGGGCTCATTTACCAGAGGGACTGAGGGCTCATAAAGCTGTAGAAAAGCCTGGAGAGAGAGAGTGGAGATCACAGAATCATAGAATCATAAAGGTTGGAAAGGATCTTTAAGATCATCAAGTCCAACCTACAGCCCTACACCACCGTAACACTAAACCATATCCTGAAGTGCCACATCCAGACACTTTTTAAACACATCCAGGGATGATGACTCCACCACCTTCCTCGGCCACCCATTCCAATTCTTCACCACCCTTTCGGTGAAGAAGTTTTTCCTTATATCCAATCTAAACTTCCCTTGGTGCAGCTTGAACCTGTTCCCTATTATCCTATCACTGTTCACTAGGGAGAGGAGGCCAACACCTGTCTCACTACACCTGCCTTTCAGGTAGTTGTAGAGAGTGATAAGGTCTCACTCACTCTTCCCTCTGATACACACAGAAAGCTGAGGCAAATGTGACTCCCTCCCATCTAGAGCGGCTCGGGACCTGAGGAGCCCATGCACAGCCCAACCCTGGTCCCTCTCGGCACTGCATGGTCCTGGGCAGGGCTGCGCTGCTGTCCTTGTGCAGCCCTGTGTGAAGGACGGAAGGTCCTGGAGCTCTGCTGCTTCAGCCCCTTCCTCTAGCTCCCACCTTTGCCTCCCTTCTGCCCTCCCACAGGGAGTGGGGCAGGGCAAGGGGGAAACCTGTCTCTTGTCTGCCCCTAGTGCAGTTCCCACAGGTGGTCCCAGGTCCCAGCAGCTCCGAAGGATCATGCTGATGATTGGTGCCCACAGGAACCACACTGCTGAGTCTCGTGGGATGTGGGCAATGTCCATTTGCTCTTGCTTAGCTGGAAAGAAAAATATTATTTTTTTTCCTCCTTGAATTGGAAATAGATTTTTATATGCAAAAACCCCACTTGGGATGGTTTCAACTTCTAAATCATAATTAGCATAGATCTTGTGGAGAGAGATTACACACATCAAGTTAGCTGGTGTGCATTTGGAACAAAGCTGGGTAGTAGATTGTGTGGTGGATCACATATACAAGTGAAAACAATGAAGAGCATTGAAATAACAGAAGATCAGATCTTCAAAATTATGCTTCCCTTTCCTCTGACAATAGTGTTTTCTGTTCTGTAGTGTTAGTTTGTACATTATTTCAGTATGAGGAGGCTTAAGCCAATGTAGAGAATTCCTAAATGTTAAAAGATACAGTTAACGAGGGATCCTAGAAGCTGGGTCAGCACATATTTAAATAATAAAAAACCCCTGTTGTATAATTAGGCTTAATGAGGGAGATCACTGAACATCTTTAGTCTATAGAACTCTGGTCATTTTTCTTGAAAATATAAATTGTCTCCCAGGACACAGTATTGAAAAGTAAGCACATCTGGAGACCAAACCAAAAGGCTTAGGCTTCTTTATTTAAGACAATTCTTCAGAAATCAATAAAAGTATTGCTAAATCAGAACACTGATTGGTAATAACGCCTCTTTCTATGTTTTAGCATAGTAGAAAGCACTGATAGCCACACAAAACAGGAAATTGCGTAGGTATCTGTTGCATGTAATTATTAATCTGCTTTATTATTCGCTACAATGTGAACCCCACAAATTTTACATACTAAGGTAGTACTGAAATTCTACTAAAGGTTTTTTTCCTCAGAGAGGATGATACTGTGGGCAACTGTGCATTAAAAAGTTTATCATAAACAGACTGTCTGTGGAATATTACTGAGAGCATACTAAATAAATCGCATATTGTATAGGTACTACCTTGTGAAACGCTTGGTGCTAATGTCATCTGATAAATGCCCCTGTAGCTTGCCGATTTCCCATCCCAGGCAATGCAAGCACACTGCTTGGTTCAGAGACAAACACTGCAGACCTAACAATATTTTATCTTAATTTAAACCTTAATCCATTTAAATAGAATCTACACTGTAATAGTGGTGTTAAATCACACAAACGGGAATAGTGTTAGCAGCAGGACATTATCTTTTATTGAGGGCAAACAGCAGGGTTGCTGCTAATGAGAACATCATCAATTTATCAGTTAAAGGTCAACCTAAAAGGATTTCTGCCCTCTGCCCTGCCCCCACCCCCCATGTTTTCGGCTTTATGCTGTCACTGTCTGGACCCTGCATCGTTTCTATCAATCACTCTGTGCTATGACAGAAGACATCTTAATGCAATGTCTGCATCGAGTTTACAAGACATACAGATTTGCCTGACTGGGAAATTCTGCTTCCTTCTTCTCATCGTTTACAAAGATGCTAAAATATTTCCTGCTATCTTTCTATTTCAAATGTTAGTTTAATATTTTTCTGTCCTGCCATTTTTCCTTAAGTTGCCGGTCACTTTTAAATCTTAACATGAAATAAATATTTGATAGTATGAATTTCTTGGTGACTGATAGGTTTTACTGGAATAAATCTTGCAAAAGGATTCAGTATCCTTCACACAGTACATGGCTATCAAAGACAAGAGCTTCTTAATTCAATATTGGAAATTACTGATGCATATCTTCAAAAGGCTTCTTAATTACAAAAGTATGAAAGAAGTAAGATATAACTCATTGCTTGCAGTGGTATTTTAGAGATTAGAGCAATTGAATCAACTTATTCTCTAGTAAAATCAAATTTATATCTTAAAATAATTTAATTATTTTTCCCCCTCTCAAGCTTGTGCCATATATTAGCTACAACATATATTAGCTACAGAAAGCAATTTTATATTTATTTAGTGGAGGTGTGAAACTCAAATGATCCCTTTTCACAGTTCATGCTGTCTGATATGATTTTGCACTTGCCAAGGAATAAGACCTTGAGAATCAACTAAAAGAAACAGTATGCTCTCTTGCACCTAACTGTGAAAATGTTGATCTGTTTGAAGTTGCAAATCAGCTAGTTACTTGTAATTTAATTATCTTTGGACGTAAGGCACTCGGTAGTGGTAACACTTTTGCTTTTCCAATTTTTGTAATTTGTTTTAATCCATTAGGATCTTAAGTCTTTGTGTTGATTCTGTAATGATTTTTTTTCCTTTTTAATTTCACCATATATGGATTTGTAGTTTAGATACAGCAATTTAAAAACATTGACAAGAAGATTGCAAGTTATTCTACTCTTTCCAACAATTCAAACATTCCTTGGTCTAAATAGGCCTTTTTTTGTCTAGAAAGGAAGTTTAACACTTCTGGACAGAACATCTGAAATTAAGGAAATCTCTAGTATTTGGGATGGTAGCTTTAAAGGAGGGCTGTGTTTGCATGCAGAACTGCACAATCTTAACATTACAGTTATCACGACTGTACCCAGGAGTCCTCCTCATTGGCAGTACCCCAGTTATGCCATACTTGGCACAACAGCAGAGTTACAAGGTTCAAAGGAGACAGGAGTTTGTGCAAGAAAAGTGGCCGGCAGGCACAGGATGACAGGAGGGCAACTAGCAGGAAACAAGAAAACAATAGTGATCATTGTGATAAACGCTAGTCTCAGCGTGTGTTGTTAAATTATTAGATTTTTTAACTAATTTACTTAGTGGATAGTCTTAAACAGGTTAAAAATGGATGATATATTGATTTTGCTTAGTCTTGTGAGGAATCAGGTTAACCTAGGCTGATGTTTCAGGTTTAAAGCAATTTAAAATTGTCTACACAGGAGTTTTGCACTACTTTAACTAAATTATTCTTGAACCAATTTAATTTGGGCTGGTATAATGTTTTGGACAGGAAACACCATATAAAATACTTAGAAGTAAGAATAAAGTGGTTCTAATCCCAAATTAATGATCAGACTCTGCCTCTAGTTATTTAAATGTCATGCTTCATTAAAATTAGTAGGATTGCACTACATCTGGGAAAACAGACTTCAGCCAAAGGTCTGCCTTATTAAAACCTGTTATTCTGAGGTACAACTACTTCAGAGTGATGAGTGATGCTGAAGGCTTTAGGTTTTTTATACATAAATAGACCTTCAATTTAATACTCCCGGACTTCTAAGTGAGTATCAGTAAATTCCACAGGATGGGGGGAAAGAATAGAATATCACAGCATAGCATTGCACAGCATGGTGGGTTATGTGTTTAGATTCCATTTTTGGCTGCTTTTTGGCTCTTCTTTTAATCTTTATGTAGATAATCTATTTTGTTTCTCAGAAGTGCTGTAGTGATCCTCAATCTGTCATCTCTTCTGAAGAATGTGTACATCCAGAGATGATGCTTGTCCAACCTCTGCTTTGGGTTCGGCTTGTGTGCTGTCTCACCTGCTTGATGCAACTTTGAGGTAACACGCTGTTATTCGTGTGTTTCACCATTCGATGAGCATGCCCCTTGAAGCTTGGTCCCGGTTTCTTTCAGAAGAGATACCTGTAGCCTAAGCACGTCCTAGCTTAGAATTGAGTCTTTCAAACTCTCTCTCTGTTTTTTCTCTCTAGCCACAAGGGTAAAAGGCAACCTTATTTTCTTGCTCCTGCCTAAGGGTAGGCTATTTCACCGTAGTCTGCTGTCTAATGTTAAAAGAAGTATACATATAGCTAGGCAGGTAACATCTTTCAGGAGCCTTGGCATTAGGAAATAATGTGGTACCTTAATGTTGAATTTACTCTCAGACATACTCATGCCCATGTAAAAATGCATAGTTGGATATATGTCTTGCAAAATGGAGGACTCCAATGCCTTAAAATATATTGTTTGCATTGTAGAAACTGCATGTAGAGGATTTCAAGTTGCTTCGTCTGGCTTTTATTTGTTTGTTTATTTGTATATTTTTTCTTCTTTTGTGCAAGGCCAGGAGCATTTTTTTTCTTCTTTTGTGCAAGGCCAGGAGCATAAGTGCTGCCTGATAAATCTTACAACAGTAAAGATCAATACACGAGTATATTTATTTCTGTTTGTAAACAAAAAATCTAAAATATCTCAGCTGCCATAAAAAGCATTCATAAGGCCCATTTAATTCATGGATATCGCTGATATTTTAATTCAGTGGTAGCATTGGGATGATAGAAACATATATCTCTTTGAATTTATGTTTGCAGCAAAATGAGCTACCAGAAATATAGTTTAAGAGCAAGTTTGCTAGTTTACAATATCAGAATCTTGCTTTAACTTGATTCATAATGAGAAAAGCCTCCATTTAAAAATTCAGTCCCATAGTTTATAATTTGTGACAAGCGCCAGAAAAATGATGTTGCATATAAAATGGTGTACTGGTGTCCCTATAGGCACAACATCACAGAATGAATATGAGTGTAGAGGGATTGGTTATAATTTACCGATTTCAAAAAATTTACTGCGGACGGTCCAGTTGGGGATGTTTCTCATCAGAACCACCCTAAATGGAAAATGGCAAAAAATCATAGATACTAGGATTAGAAACATGATTTTCCTTTTAGACTTCTATGTAGCCCCTTTGCCCCCGAAAAAAACCCCAAAGATACTTCCTTTATTAAGAAACGACCGAAATGGTGTGAAATCACATTCTTACAGCAGTCGTATCTTTTCCTGATACATTTCCATACCTGGAAATCAAGTGTTACACATCCTCTCAAATGGACTAAATTGACTTCTTAAATCTTATTTCTCATAAAAAAAAGCCCAGCAAGAGGGAGAAATAAAGGTGCTGAAGTATCAGCAGTTTAAACTTTCCAAGCTGCTTTAGAGGCACCCAAATGCTAAACCGTATGGGCAAAATTCTACTGTCAAAATCACACACGCTACTTACTGCAAATTAATTTAAAGTAAAGATGTTCTGGTCTATAATGTCTACTTGATACTCTGTGGGCTTTTTTCCATGTTCTAAAGAGTACTTTGCTGCAGATGGTCAAGCTTCAAAAGGGACATGGTTTGGCCAACAAGTGGTTTGCCAACCACACTTTGCTTTCTACTTGTCTGAAATAGGATGAAATTAATCTCTGAAGTGAGCTCTTGCTGACAGCTGTGTAAACACATTTCACATACTCATATTTTCTTCTTTTTTTTTAATGCATCGCAAAGTGAGCTGTTGCATGTGAGATGCGTCATGGGGAAAGTTTGTGTTGCTGTTGATGATGACGATACAAACTGAGTGTAAAATCACTTATGCAAGTTTGAGCTGGCACAAACAAGGACAGAAAGTTCACCAGTGAGTCACATTCCTGGTTTGAGGCAGCGGGACTGAACTGAATTACCAGGTGTAACCTGGTAACCCATCTTAGCAGCTATGTTAACCTCTTTCATGAATAATAGAAGTAATTGATTTGGTTTTCCCACCGCCAAATGAGGGTGGTTCACAGAAGGTGATTTCTAGTATTTACAGTCCCTAGCTTGAGATTTTGAGAAACATACATAACTTCCTCACGGACCTTATATGTGTCATGTTCAGCACCAGTAAGAACAGTTTTTTAGTGTATTGCCTTTGGTGTCTCACTACTTTTTTAGCTCTGTTTATTGTACTAGTAATGATAGCTTCCAGTTTGCCAGGTTTTACATCCTTTTTTGTGATTTAGTTAGTTGTATCTTCTGTTGTCATCAAATACCAGTAGCTGTTGTGAAACAGTTTGGTCCAGGCCCTGAAAGAAGTCAAAGCTGAAATATTCCATGCCACTGAACTAAATTTTATATTGAGCTAAAGTCTCTTCAGCCCTAAGTCAGGAAATCCCTGGTCTAGGCAAATAAGCCATTGGGTGGAAGCTGAAGCAAGACACCGGAAAAATAGTTCCAATATGGTTTAATACAAATAGAATGTATCTCTCCTTCCTCTTCCCACTTCCCCAAAATGAAAGCCTGAAAACTTTTCTTCTGTATAGACTTTTGGGGAAAAAAAACAACTATTATCTTCCTTTCACTTCCCTCCTCCTGAAATCTAAAGTTCCAGAAAGAGACAGAAAGGCCTGTGGACTCTCCACATTGCTTTGGGATTGCCCTTAGGCATCCAACCCTGTAAGTGAAACTAGTTTCCACTCTCTGCCCAAGGGATTTTGAATAGGTCTCTTCTCCCAGACCTGCCTGGGGGTACTGCCCTGGCCACAGACATCCCAGATACTCTCTTCCAGCCACCCTAAATTTCCCCAGCTCTTCTGCAGCACAAGTGTTCATAGGGAATGTAAACTAGAATCCCTTGTACTCTGTACTTGCAATGTGCTTTTCAAGTGAATATCCTACTCACTGGAGTAAGTGATGTTGAAGTAAATTACGCATCAGGAAACAACTCCAGCTGTGGACTATGCAGGGTGATGATTTCAACCTTCTGTTTAAAGGTAGAACCCTTTTCCTCAGGTATAGATTTCACACTCTTAGATTAATGGTATAATTCCACTGTCTTTTGGGGAAGGATACCCATTTTAGGCAAACTGCTGCTCTACATCCTGCACATAATCCATTAGAGAAGGAAAATTTAAAAAGCTAGCATACTAGATGAAAGAGTTGCTCTCTGCCCTCCTTTCCCATACAAGAATGCAGTGTAAACGTATTTTCCTGGAAACTGAATATATGAGTTTAATCTACTGAGGAAAAAGAAGGAATGGAATTGATATTTTTTATATTCCTCTACTGAATTTCAATGTGCTAATGCATTATCTAATCCATTCCAAACACATCAGGGTTATAGCTCATGTGCAAGCCATCTGTGTGATACATGTGCAATTTGTTTGCAGCTTCCCAGATGTATTAAAGCCACTGCACAAGAGCTGAAGCTGAGCAAACAGGTCTGCACTCACACATCCATATGTTCTTTATGAGCCTTTTGAGTATTTGACTGAGATTTCTGGAATTAATTCAGTCAGGGGTACAGCCTTCATAGAATCCTAGAGGAAAAGACAAAGGCTCGAACTCAGATAAAACTTTTCAAAGATAAAATCTCCAAGAAAATAAATAATAAAAAAAACCAACCCAAAATATAGAAGAACAAAAAATCAAATCTACTGACCTTGTTGCTTGAGCAAATTTACACTTATTAGCCCAAATTTACACCTTGGAGCCCAATTGATGCACTCTGGCCTTCTGCATTTCTTGAATGCCTTGGCTCATGTCTGTGATTCCATCTAATGAGTGCACCGCAAAAGATAAGTACTAGGTTATGAAGGTTGTAGAGGGGAGAAGAAGTTGAAAAAAATGCTACATACTGTAGAAAGGGGGTTGCTGCTGCATTTGAGGAAAAGTCTGAAAGTATTGTTCTGGGCAGAGCCTTAGCAATGAAGGTGGAAAAATACCTCCTTAGGTGAACTAAAAATTCGTTGCGTTGTAAGAATTCTCAGTCTTGCCTGGCAAGACTAAACACAGGGAATCAGAAAAGAACTGGGGAGCTAGAATGGTAGGAGTAGTTAAAAGAATTCAGTCTGAGTATAATTTATTTCTGGCATGTTTAATCTTTCATATTTCAAATATTTCACACCTTTTAGGCTGTTTACTTCTACCAGTAGAGAGTGACTGAATTGATCAGTTCTGTGCATTTCTGAAATTGTTGCTCTTTGGTACTAATACACTACAACTGTATTGACAGATTCTAAATGAGGCCAAAAATAAATCAAAGGTCTGAACGGTTGCCTTGAGTACCTACAGAAGTTGGATGATTAAGTGAAACTAAGTGAATAATACATAGTGAATAACGCACTCGTAGAATTTTTATTCTTTTTTTTTTCTCTCTACTGATAATGTAACTGTCATCAAATTGAGATTTGTACAAGTTTGCTATTCATCTTAGTTGTCTTATTCTTACCAGTACATTGGTTTGTTATTTTTATTTTATGGACAGATAGTAATTGCTACTGTAGCCCATAGAAATCTGTTGTAATGATAGTTGCTAGTGACTGATCACATAGGCCTGTATCTATAATTTTCTTTGACTAGGTGTGACTTAGGACAGATTACAATAAACATAACTTTAAAAAAGAAGGAATTTTGATTAATGCCTTTGAAGACTATACAAGATTATGCAGTGTCAAGTATTTATGAAACTGAGTGATACCAACACTAGTATCTTCAGAAGCAACACAATCTGGTTGTGTAATCAGAAGCTTGAAGTACTACAGCTCTAGCATTTTTATCTATGGTTTTATGCATGCAAACTTCCTACTCCTGGACATGGCCCAAAGCATTTGTCCTGTCACTTAAAAAGGCCAATGAGATGTTCTTTGCCTTATATCCTTTGATGGATAATGAAAATGAGCTGTCTACAAGCACCAGCAGTAAGCCCTTTCTTTATGCAGATTACTAAAACTTGACAACTCAGCTGGATGAATGTAACAGTAGAGACTCAAGAGACTTAACAGCTCAACTATTTTAAAAATATAATAAAAAATTGGATTTGATAAACTGGGGGGAAAGGGTAGTTGTTTTTTGATCCTCTTCATTTACTGTGGCACTGATAGGATTATTTATATGGTGCCACAGGCAGACAAGACATTTTGTAGCAGACAGTAATTCAGGGTCCTAGCCCTAGCAAGCTTGTAACTCAATTTAATATTCCCTTAAAGCCTGAATAAATGTCAATGTATGGCAGAACGTTATGCATTGTTAGGAAGTCAGTGAATGCAAACTGCAACTACATTATATATGTATTAATTAAAGTTAAAATTAATTCCCTTAGTATTTTGCTTCAGGCTGAGAATAGTAAGTCAATATTTTGCTATCACTAGAGTACAGCCTCAGAAGCAGTGCAGTCCCGATTTTAATACTGATCTCTCCATTGTACAAGAATTAACATGTGTCTTCCTTCTTGAATCACAGATCTTATGTCCTGTATACACGTCACAGAAAAACTTTGGAATAACATTGATATCATTTTATCCGCTTAAACTGGGGCTGGACACACAGAAAGCGCAGAAAATGTAGACACGGATGTTTTCTCCAAGATTTATCATAAAAGCATTTTATGTGTTACCTACAAGAATAAATAATGTCTCTGATTTGACACAGAAATGGCAACAATTCATCTGATCCTGTACAAGTTGCCTTAAAACCTGACTTGTTAGCAAAATTGCATTTACTTTTAAATCTATTTATTTATTAATTTATGAAAGAATGCTATAAATAAGGATTTAGTATTCAGAACTTCATTCTAACTCTAATGCATACTGCTAATCAGACATGGTTTGGTGATCGAGCTTGTTTCTTAGATGCTGTCAAAACGCAGTATACTGGAGAGAAACAGATTAAAAAATTGTTCTATCCATTTGGGACTGAATTATACCTGAAAACTATCCATATTAGACTGGCATTTAAAATATTGTTTTGTAATGAGTTATGTTCTGAAGTAAAGAAGTTAGTGACTCTTAGTTAATACAACCTTAGAACACCTGGGCCTCAAAATTTTCTAATCAATCTCTCCGCAAGGCATGAAACCCCAATACTTAATTTATTCATGACAAATGTTTGTTTAGTTTTGTACTTCTTTCTTCCCTTTGAGACAAATAATGGGATGAGTCAAAATTTTTGGTACAGGTCTTTACTTCCAAATGTTTAAAAATATGTTTTACCCTTTGGAATTGTTTTTTAATATAAATCCTTTCATGATGTATGCTGATACATATAATGAGACAGTCCTTGGGATCCAAATTCTCTGATAAACTCAGGTAATTTCTTGGTTCACTCTGCATTAAAATGACATACCTCCATGTTTTGGTCCCGCTCTAGTTCTCCTGCAACATATTAGGGTCTAACTACTTAAAAAACTAAGCAAAATAGTATTTCTGCCCCAGAATGTAGCCTGATTTATTGCATTTCTTTCTCCTATTCCTGTAGGAACAGCTAGCCTCAGAGAGATGAAGGGAGGAGGAGATCAGATGGTAAAAATAGAAAGAATTTTGCCAAGATCAAACCATTTTACTCAAATCGCACTCTCCCCAGGAGACACCAGATGAATATTGCACCTGGAGGTAAGTACATTTGGGAGCCTAAGAGATTCCCAAAGAGAACCCATTTAACGTTTCAGAGACCACAATGAGATTTACTTAAATTATTTCTCAGAGATACACATCTGCAGGTTTTACTGTTGAATTTCCCCCTTACAGCGTAGCATTTTCTACGACATGCTAGATAGACTGATTCTTTTTATAGTTTAACATTTCTCTCCAAGGATGTGTTGCTTCTATAATTAGTGGTATTCTTTTGAAGCATCCAAGCATAATTTTCTTTAGCATCTTGTGTTTGTTTTCATTAGGTTGCCATGGAAATCTTGGAAATCATTAACTTATAATGGATTTCTTGGAAGTTCAGCAGCTATATAAATAGATGTGAAGCATTTTAGTTAGGATTGCTTCCACTAGGCTGTACAATGCTACCCTCTAGTTCTTTTACAGTACAATAGCACCTTCCTTTAATATTTTGGGCAGATGTAGCAAAATCAAAACATGTTTAATAGATCTGGACAACTTTTTTTTAAAAATTTATTTTATCTGTCGTATCTGAGGAGAAGAAGTATCACCATGCTTCAGTGTACCTACTGTTGGAGGGAAAAGAGATTTCTGAGAGGTCTTATTGTCAAGATTAGAACAAATACTGCTGAAAATATTTGCTGCTGTGGGAAGATGATATTAGCTTGCTGCTTGAGTTTTGCTGCTGCAAGCTGTCAGAGTTAAAATACGGAACAAATACAGTTCTGATACTTTGGGAGCTGAGCTGAACTGGCTATGTTGCATCCTGTAACTTGTCTCCCTGATAAGCATTCAGCTTTCAGATCTGAATATTTTCAAGAATAACAACAGGAACTACGATAACCCACAGCCAAAGCTACTTTTGTACCTAGTTCTGAAGTTGCTTAAATTTAAAATCAAATAAACCATTGACTTAATTAAATAGCTACATGGATGAAAATTGTTCAGACATAGTGATTTTCAAGTGTTTGACATAATCAGTATCCAGGTGTTTTGGTATATTACAGTTTCTTGAGTTGTGGTTCAGATACTGAAACCTATGACTGAAATCACTCTATACCCCCAGCTAAGATTCCCTAAAAAAAGGTTGTCACTGGTTGTTTTCCTGTTTTCCTCACTGCTCTGGAGATATCAACATGATACAGATCCCATGTGACATACAATTCTAGTCAGAAAGTCGATCACAAAACAAAATAACTGGAGAGATCTTCAGATAAAATAACTGCTTCTTCAAGTTAAAAAACAAACACAGTAAATATTCAGGGTTTAATAAGGAATTTGCACAGTGTCAGACACAGGCTGGGACACTCTTTGTTGGTATACAAAGCATTTAAAATGCAATAGTCACCCTTACCATAAGTATTGATATCTCTTGTTCAAATCGGTTTCAGCCCAACAATGTTCAAACATAAAGTCTCATGATCTTTCATGTGAGAGGAGTTACCTGGAGTACTAATGATTTGCAGAAATGGAATAAAGTAGAATGAAATTGAAATCTGTTATTTAAGTTTTGAGACCATCTGAGTATTTAATGTCAATGTTACATTTTCCAAACTTAGGAAAAGTTTAAGTCCATGGTCTGAAATATCAATGTTTGACAGTTACGCTAGCTTTAAATTGATGCTGCATTTTATTCTATATGTACTTTCATGTTAATCACAACATTCTCTAAAATTGGAGTAAATTGTGCACAAAAGAATTTAACTATGTAAAGAGAGGCATTAATAATAATGTCACTGAAATCATTAATAGTAGCTTACAGGTAATCCTCTACAGATTTAAAATTTGGTTCAAAATTTTATCTGAAGCTTATCCAACCTATGTAAATCTCCTGGGATGTACAGTATTTTATAAGAATTTGTTCAGGTGCCTCCTACACTCAGCTGGCCTGAGAGAGAATAAAAAAATTTGCTGAGTGGTATTTCCGTGCTCAGGCTACAGAGCTATCAGGAACTTTAAGCTACAAAACACTGCAAGACTAGCATAAGTGAAAAGAAGCATGAGCAACAACAACAAAAAAATTTAGTTTGAATTTCAAGGAGAATTTAGTGTGCATTCGTTTTCTCAGTTGTGTGAATCTAGTACTTAGCAATGATTTTTTAGAATGGATGGACTGTCTCAGGCTTAAATTTTGTTAATTTTTAAAAAATGACAAAGTCTGTTTCCTTCTCCTCACTTTTAATTTCTGAGAAAATCTGGCCTTGTTGAAGCTAAAGCATGTGAAAAATATAATTTCTTTGGATTCATCCATCCTTGATCGTCATTTTGGCATGGGAGGATTGTATGAGAAAGCAGCAATCAGTTCACAAAAGAAAATTCTCATTTGAATTACAACAAATGGTCAAAGAAAGAAAGATTTGGAATTTGTGTTCTTTTCTTTAATGATTTTTTTACGTAGATTGGACATCTGTTAGGCTGAAAATCTTATTTATTTGTTGTCTTTATATGTCCCTTTGTCTCCTGACATGCAGTTGCATACTATGTGTGCAGAAGTGCTAACAATGCCAAGTCCACAAACAGATGATGAAATATGTCTTGGGTTCGAGTTCTCCGAATGCACAGGCAACATTTCCAGAATGATCAATGTTCACAAATGTGTGAGCGAAAGTCTAGAGGTCGGCCTGGGAAGCGTCTTACTGTGATTTCAGATCTCTCTGACAAGCCCTCTTTTGTGAATGAATGCTGCCTTTTCTTTCACAAAACCAATACAAAGCAGCATCCCCTGAGGCAGGAAAAAGAGAAACTGGTTCCAAAAATAGACCCAAGCAAAACATGTGTATCTGTGTATTTTAGCTCATGATACCCTAACTTGGTGAATAAAGATAGGTCTTAATGACTCTTTACATGGCTGTACACAGGGAAGTTATTTTTGTCTAATATACAAAACTACGAAGTAATATGTTTGCAAAGTTGGCAGCAAGTAAGCATTTTTAAATTCCACCACAGTGTCCTGATTGGTCATGGCAAAGCCTGAGGATGCTTCTCCTTGTATCAGATGCTTTGCTTTGTAAAACAACATCTGTATTTAATAGTACATATAACAGAATCATTTTGTTTGGTTTTGAAGGGAAATTAAAGATCATGTAGTTCCAACTCTCCTGCCATGGGCAGGGGCATCTCCCACTACACCAGGCTGCTCAATGCCCCATCCAACCTGACCTTCCAGGAGTGGAGCCTCCACCACCTCGCTGGGCAACTCACTCCAGTGCTTCACCACCCTTACCGTGAAGAACTTCTTCCTAATGCCTAATCTAAATCTACTCTGCTGTAGTTTAAAACCATTGCTCCTCATCCTATTGCTACATGCCCTTGTAAACAATCCCTCCCCAGCTTTAGGCCTTGGAAGGCCCCTATAAGGTCTCGCCAGAGC
The DNA here is from genome assembly GCF_000703405.1 of Apaloderma vittatum. Taxonomy (NCBI): domain Eukaryota; kingdom Metazoa; phylum Chordata; class Aves; order Trogoniformes; family Trogonidae; genus Apaloderma; species Apaloderma vittatum. The sequence continues at coordinate 25,910 of NW_009695976.1, forward strand.
CTTTTCTTCAGTCTGAGCAGCCCCATCTCTCTCAGTCTGTCCTCATAGGAGAGGTGCTCCAGCCCTTCGATTATTTTTGTGGTCCTCCACTGGACCTGCTACAAGAGGTCCATGCTCTTCTTGTGTTGGGGACCGCAGAGTTGAACGCAGGACTGCAGGCGAGGTCTCAGGAGCAGAGTTGAGGGGGAGGATGCTTCCAACATTTGTTGAATAATTGTTTCTGATGTTGCTTGTCATGACTGCTTTTCAAAGCTCTGCTTTCTTGTGTACTTAATGGACTCTTACGCTGTCTGTTGACCCTGGTAACCCCAACAACTTCTGAAAATCATTAGATCTGAAAGGAAAATATATAAAGTAGAAAATAATGGAACCTTTTGTTACAGGATTGCTGGTGTTTCTAAAAGATGCTGAATGTCTTTTGAAACTAAAGAACATTGCATTGTTATCTTCATCAATTATTGTCTTCATCATCTCATCCTTATTACACAGATAAACACAAATATGAAATTACGTTACCATAGCATTACTTACATTAAAATATTTGTATAGTCAATTGCTGGTTTTCAGTAGTGTTTCAAGATTATGTTTAAAACAGCTAAAGGTTCTACATCAAAAAATCTTTGGAATTGAGGTACTGTATCTTCTGTTTGGAGACAAACAGAAAACCATGAATTATCCAGTTTGACTCACAATTGTATTTTAATAGTATGTGTTTTTAAGTAGTTTGCAAGGCAGTCCACCTTTTGAAAAAGGTTTTCATCTCAGCTGAGATTTTAGTTGCACAAAAAAAGGATAGCAATAATGAAGTACTGATTGAGGGTTCAGAGCCTCAGGACAAAACCTAACTAGCAGATAATGTACTAGATAAGCACATACAAACAGAAAAAAACAAATGTATCTGTGGAAGGAGTTAAATTACTTCACAGAATATTAGGCCTCCACCAGTGAAGTCTAGACAGAAGAAAGCACCGGCTGTGCAAAGTGATCAATGAGATCATTCTTGCACCCGTGGAGCTCTAGTGAAGTCATCAGTGCAGGAGCTGGTACCGGTGAATTAAATGACAGGATCACATCCTAAGGAGTGGCTGAGAAATTGTCCAAGACTATTGTACTATAATATTTTGATGTTAGATTCTTTGGCAGGAGAGGAATTAATTAGGGAGTTATAAAGCACCATGAGCGCTGTATCTTCCAGTCTCACAGCAGAATTTTAATTCTCATGCCAGTGGCAAAAAGTGATTTCCTATAGACAGATGGAGCCGGGAGTTGCCAAAACCTTCTAAAACCTCTAACTCAAAAGAAAGTGCAACACAGCCTGTCTCTGGTCTTTCCTTGTTCTCTTTGCTTTCTGTTGTTTACTCTGCTGGTTTGCCTGAAGCTGTTTGTTCTGGTTGGTTTGTATTTGCTTTAGAGGATGTTGCTTAACACAGATTGTATCTCCTGTTTGCTTTTTAAATTCAAACACCGTGCTACTCTTATCCTCAAAAGTTGTCTGCAGTACCATAAATTCAGTTAATTCTGAAAAAGACAAAAAGAAAAAGAATCCCTTTGATTATGCTAGAAATGAAATGCAGTAGCTTGTAGAGTTTTAATTACTCTGAATATTTGTGCTCTCTTTAAGCAGTACTGATACATAGGTAAGGCTGTTTCTGGCGAACGGAACGTGGTATTTATATTAATATATTTCAAGTGTTGTTTAATCAAAAGTATAGATTATATCATTGTTTTATATTTATGTGTGGCTGCAAATGGAAAAGGAGTGCTTAACCTTTCCTTGACACTGGGGTTGTCCAGCCCGTAGCTATTGCATGAATGCAGCTGAAGAACAGTTGAGGTGCAGCTTCCTGCACTGTAGGGCCCCGGGGAGGTTTCTGGCAGGGCTTTACTCCTCTCCATCCAGTGTTGCGTCTCTGACAAGTGCAATTCGTAGTGCAGGGGGATAATTTTAAAAAGTCACATCGATTTACAGCACTGAGAGCTTTTATGAGCACAAAAGGATTTTATGTGAACTTTCAGTCTTTTTGACTATCAGAGATTTCTTTAAATTCTTCGAAGAGAGTAAGAGAGAGAGATAGTGAGCCTTCCATGCTGTGTGGACAAAACTTTGAGAAATTTACTCCCTTCACGGGCTTTGCCGGCAGAGGTAATGTGTCACTGATTACCAGTAGGAAACAAAAACAAAGCAACCCAAAACTGAGACTGTCTCTAAATGTAATTAAATTCCTTAATCTGGAGATTAATATGTTAAAGGATTGTCCCGAGAAAGATTTACTTAAGGCTGGCAGGGCACTTAAGCCACGGGCTGCGCCTTCCTCAGGTGTGCCCGCTACCTCGGAGCCTAGCGGGGTCAGGCGAGGCCAGCAGGTGGCGCTGGCACCCCGGCCCGCCACCGCCCCGCTGCCTGCGGCAGGAGAGACACCCGACAGACACACCGGCAGGCACACCGACCGACAGACACATCGACAGACTGACAGACACACCGACCGACTGACTCCCCGACCGCGTCTCTCGGGATCTTTGACTGCGGTTTGCTAATATTCACCTAGTCGAGAAAGTTGACATGCGTGAAAATTCCTCTTTTGATTTCATCTGTTCAAGCTGCCCTGCCCTTTTTAGTTTCGCTGAACAATGATGGAGACCCTCAGTGTATCACCCTAGGAGGTAAACGTCTCACTGATGGACCAAGTTATTGCTTTCTCTTATAAAGCCAATTAAGTTCGTATATGCCCTTCGATTCTTCATCTGCCCACATGCCTGTATAAATCAAAGGAATAGTGCTATATATAATTGTAAACAAAACCCAGCAAACAGCACAGACTCACAGAATCACACAGAATCACAGAATGTCAGGGGTTGGAAGGGACCTCTGAAGATCATCTAGTCCAGCCCCCCTGCCAGAGCATGATCACCTAGGACAGGCCACACGGGAGTGCGTCCAGGCAGGTTTAGCAAGTCTCCAGAGGAGATTCTACAACCTCTCTGGGCAGCCTGTTCCAGTGCTCTGTCACCCTCACAGTAAAAACGTTTTTCCTTATGTTGAGGTTGAACCTGCTGTTTTCCAGTTTGTGACCACTGCCACTTGTTCTGTCACTGGACACCATTGAGAAGAATTTGGCCCCATCTTCCTGACACCCGCTCTTTAGATACTTATGAGCACTGATGAGATTTCCCCTCAGCCTCCTCCAACTTAAAGAGAGCCAGCTCTCTTTGCCTTTCCTCATACGGGAGATTCTCCAGTTCCCTCATGATCTTAGTGGCCCTGCACTGGACTCTCTCCAGTAGTCCCTTCTTGAACCAGGAAGCCCAGAACTGGACACAGAACTCCAGGTGAGGCTTCACCAGTGCAGAGTAGAGGGGGACAATAACGTTCTTTGACCTGCTGTCCACATTCTCCTTAACACATCCCAGGATGCGTTGGCCTTTTTGGCTGCGAGGACACATTGTTTATGGTCAGCATGTTGTCCACCAGGACTCCCAGGTCCTTCTCCCCACAGCTGCTCTCAAAACCGTTGTTTTAACAAATTGTGTTTTTCACAACAAAGTAAATGGTGAATGAGACATGAAACAAGTTCTGGCTCTTGGAGAACATGGACAAACATCATCATTGATAAATTTAACCTTAGTGTTGGGGTAAACCTGACTTAGCCTAGACCAACCACCCACAATGAATGGCCTGATCAGCTGGAGTGCATCCTAGAGTAAGGCTCACATTGCAATACTGGAAGATAAAATGTCATCGAAGAAAAGTGGTTGGGTATACTTTTTTGTTCTGTCCAGACTTTCATCTCCCAATAGACTTGTATAGCCAGGCAGTACGAGTGTTGTATTTGTTATGTGAGGAAGAATATTACTGAGAGAGTACTGGAATTAATGAGAATAATAATTTAGGTTGTGATAGTGGTTTGTTGTTTTGGTGTGGTTTTTTCAATTTTATTTTTTTCCCTCCTATTCAAGAATTAGGAAATACCTCTTTCCC
>NW_009695976.1:29916-32852 GCF_000703405.1 Apaloderma vittatum
GAAAACACCACTTATCTGAATTGTTTTGATTTAATATCAGTCACATTTGTTGTCTAAGTTAATACTCCAAAAATTAATTGAGTAGCTGCAAGGAATGCAAGTGGACAAACAGATTGCCCCACATATTCACTAGAAGCAAAAGTAGTGACAGATTAATTTACCCTGTAGTTTTATATGTAAGAGCGTGGTTAAGAGGCTGGAAAACACAGCTCGGGAACTCAAAAGGGACTTTGTGGTCCTACTTATGACAGTAGCTAATTGTTTAACAAGAAAGTTCAAAGTCTTTATAGGAAACATAATCAGATATAAAAGCATCCCAATGGCAAATAAGAATGGGCATTTCTCCTCATTTAAAAATTAAGCTTCCCACAAATGGTAAATTATGCACAGCACAGATTTTGTCTTTGTTCTTTCAATGTTAATATGGCTAATATATGTGAGAAACAGTAAAGTTTCTTAAAATAGGAATTTTATTCTACACATGGATTTTATTCCACAGCCCTTAAGATCAATTTATTGTGAAAAAAAACCCTCCAGTGCACAGTTTCTCATTCTTCTTTTCTTACTTGTACCTTTGTACATAGTCAGAACTTCTTGCAGTAACTCCACCTAGAACGAAACTGTGAAAGTAAGTAAATTATATAAGGGAATTATGACCACAAAATGCAATGGTCTATATTAAATTATTTTTATCAAAGAGCTTTCCAGATTTAAGTCCCTTATCATTGCATCCCTCTTGAACAGCAGAAAAGAAGCATTGAGCACTGAATTCAGAGGACTGAAATAGGCTTTTCAGTGGGTACTACATGGAAACCCAGTTACTGACTAAAATAATATCTAGAAATCAGCTAGGAGGCAGATGCAAGGTTCTGCAGAATACCTGTGGTATTCTTAACCTGTTCTGATATTGAAAAATACTCTGAGAAAAAATTACATTGCATGTATAAAATGCGATTTTCAGATTATTGAATATCAGGTCATGTGGACTTCATGTTACAGTTTGATTAGCATAAAGTAATGAAAGGGAAGTTTGCAAAATATTGTAGAAATCCATTAAGTACTGTATTTTTAGATTTACATCCTTTTTTAAAATGAAATTGGATAGCATTCCCTGTATACTCTTATATGTGTGTTTTATAGAACGTAGATTGGTGTTTCAACCTTTTCGGTGCCTTTTAGCTGTGACGTATATTTGCATAGAAAGGTATTTGGCAAATCAGTTTTGCACAAAGCAAAATCTAGTTGTATGATGGTGAAACCATTCTGTGTTAAATTATACATATGCTTTCAACAGGGCCACCTAATTTTTGCTCCATTTCAAAATTACTGTCTTCAGTTTTACCAGCAAACGTCTTTCAGCCTGTAGTTTAAAGGCAGACTTTTGAAATAGAAGGTGAGAAGCTGATCTTGTGGAGTAGGAAGCCTATCAAAAAGTAAGAATGAAGGATGATGCTTTTTATTTTTTTTTTAACCGGGACAGAAGAGTGTTTAGAAAAATGGTGTTCAAAGACTCATTACATTGTGCATTTGTATTACTTTTGGATAAGTCATGCTATTTTATGAAATATTTTCTTGAAAAAAATCTATTTAGCTATTTTCCATCTTCATTCTTCTAAGGAAAAGAAAGAAGGGGGAAAATTGCATATTTCTGTTAAATAGAAAGAAGAGTTATCCCAGAACTTTGTGCATTTGTCATCTGATCATGTGCAAATGTTGTTCAGTGCAGGGATAAACAGAGTCACGTTAAATTTGCTGTGAGCTCGAGCCTCTGACAGTGTTCATTTTATCAACAAAGACAAATGAAGGAGCAGAAATTGTAGCACGGCCTCTACTATTTCATCATTGTCAACCTTAAATATAATCATTCACTGCTGATAGGTTTTTCTCCTTCCTTCTCCCACTAACACTAAGCTGTCAGAATCTCTCTTGAAACGGTCCAAAGCCCCAGTAGCAGTGATTAAAATAGAAGAAATTAAATTAGCTTTGTTTAAACTGTCTCTTAATGAATATCCTATTTTCAGAGATAAAGCTCTGAAATTTTCTTTCTCATTGTAGCTGCCGTTTCATTAAAAAGAGTTGAAAATAAAGAATTTTTTGACGTTTGGTGTGCATAGAAACGGATGATTAGAGGCATCATGCCTTCTCTTAAAGGACCATGAATACTAAGGAAGAGTGGAAACTCAGTTATCAATGGATGTTTATTTTCTGTAGAGAATTCCACATGAAGAACCACATAGAAGGATGCACTCTTTTAGAAAGTGACCAGTCCTGATACATTTTACTGATAGTGTGCTGCATTGACTGATTGATTTAATGAATCCAGGGAATTGCCTCAGGTGACTAACAGTTCCTCAGCATAATCTGACCCCAAATTCCAGTGGTTCAAATTTTTTTTTTAATGAAAAATAAAAAGGTTTCCTATGAAAGAATTATTTGGGCTTTTTTTTAATCTGTCATTTGCTAATGAGAAAAGTTGATTGACACCTCAAATATAAAAAGTAGACAGTTTCCAGATCAGCCTATATTTCAACTTCAAAATTATGTGATCCAAAGAGGTGTTAAACATTGCTATTTATTTGCATAGGGAAGATTTGGTCAGGTCACATTTGAGATGACACAAAGTAAATTAGGTAAGGCAGATTTCAAACCTATGTGACTATCTTACCATTGCAAAACGGGATATGATTGCCCACCCGACTTGTTCGTGTCTTGCGTGAGCTGAGTAATACAGTACCCAAGAATAAAGATATATTTAACCAAAACAGCTTAGAATAGTGTAAAATGTGAAAAACACAATAAGATGAGTTTGAAAGATCTTGTACTTTGTCAATGCAAAGAAAGGGTCAAACAATCATCCATTGGAAAAGACTACATCAGCTATGATGTCTCACAAATTCTGACTAAACAATATTGTATTGGGTTGGCTCAGCCGGATT
>NW_009695977.1:0-447 GCF_000703405.1 Apaloderma vittatum
GAGGGACAACTCACCTGTCTTGCTGAACAGCGCCTTCATGAGAGGCATTTCAGGGCGATCCATAGAGTCTTCCCCTTGGTTTACAAGAACTTCCTTAATCATCTGCAGCCCACTTACAATCACAAATGACATGCTGCCCATCTGCATGCTGAAGATGTCTCCGTATTTTTCAGTAAGCTGGGAAACAACGAGGAAATGAGTAAAAGGAGATTCATTTGCAACAGATGTGTTAGTTGGGAGAGATAGAGCCTAGGTCAGGGACATGGGTGAAAATAACCATGTCTGAGAGTGGGAGAGGAGACGGGGTGTTTGCCCATGTGTCTGCTTGTCTGCGTGTCATGGTTTAAGCCCAGCTAAGCACCAGGCAGCTGCTTGCTTGCTTGTCCCCACTGCCTGTTTGGGTGGAAAGGAAGGAGAAAAATAAAATCATGGTTTGAGATAAAAGTA
>NW_009695978.1:0-52294 GCF_000703405.1 Apaloderma vittatum
CGCCGGGACCTACTTGCGTTGCACGGTAAGGAACTGGGCACTGGTACCCTTCGTTCTGGTCCCTGCATCCCACATCCCTGTTCATGCATCCTGCGTCTCGGACTCGTTCGTCCCGGTCCTCACATCCCTGCATCCCGCATCCCGGTCCTGTCATCCCAGTCCTCTCGCCCCGCACCCTGCAGCCTTGATCCCTGCAGCCCGGGTCACTGCAGCCCGCACCCTCCCATCCTGCCGTCCCGACGAGACGCAGGGGCTGCCCCGGTGCCTGCGGGGTGCGCAGCCGTGGGGGGAAAAAAAAAAGTTTAGAGTGACGGTTTGCAAAGAGGTTCGCTGACGGGAGTTAGGGGTCAGGAGAAGCGGGGAAGGCATGGAGGGGACCTGGGACAATGGACCTGCAGGTGGCAGGTAGAGTGCGGGGGTCCCCTGTAGTCCACAGCTGGGCTGGAGAGTGACGGGCAGAAAGGGGCTGGCTCACCCAGGGCAAAGCAGCGGTGTCCAGATGTTGCCCAGAGGTTCCTCATCCCGCAGAGGCAGGCTTTGGGGGTGAAGAAAGGAGATTTTAAGCTTGCTGTCCCAAACCCTGAGGTGGAAAGTGACAAGACAGCAGCTGGGAGAGCTGTTCTGGGTACCCAGCTTAGCTCCCTGGATCTGCTGCTGAGGTGGGGAATGCTAAAGGAACTGGAAGTGCTTTGCTCCTCCTGAGCTATCTCCCCTGCAGGGATCTGGCTCACTCCAGGATTCTAAAATTGGAAGGCTTCAGAAAGAAAGGAGAAATTAACAGGGATGATAGAGCCAATGTAAACATCTCCCTCATACATGCCTGTATATCTATCTGTCCATGTGAGTATGCACCCAGCTGTACAGGTATATCTGTGTGCTTCTAGAGTTGTTTGTGCCTATGTGTGTGCCTTGCCTGTATTCCTGTGTCTCTGGGTGTGTATGTTTGTATATCTGTGCTTGTGTTTGCTTGGATGCATATAGACATATACATAGATTCATAGGAATGGGGTTTTATTCCTAGACAGTGTTTGTCTAATTCTGTGTAGACACAGAGATGTGTGGGTACACATCTTTCATCAATGTGTGTGCCAGGCACACGTATCTGCTGAGATACACAAGTGGGTGTGAGAAGGTCCATCTCAATGCCAGATTGTAGAAAGGATTTGGGGAGTGTGTTTGATCTTTTCTCCCTCAGGTTATCATAGTGTTTCCATGGATCATTTTACAAATACATCTCCGTATTTCAACAATCTTGATAAAAATCAAGTAATTCTCAAAAAACTAGGCATATAACCAATATTGTGTTGAATTGAACTAAGGATTTGCTGGCATTTTGTGAGTTGTCTGACTTTTTTCTTGGTTTATGCCACCTGCTGAAGATGATTTTAGTTCATTTTTTAAATAATTAATTCAGCTTTTAAAAATCTCAGTCAGAAGACTGTGAAACAGAACAGCCTGGGTCACAGACTGGTACCTATTTCAACTTGCATAAATATATGTCTCACGTTGATTAAACATGCATGAAAACAATTTGAAAAGCACACAACCGACGTGATCAAATACATATTTTTGGAAAATGACTTTTTTCATTTTCTTGAAATACACCTAAATCGTTGTGACTACTTCTGCTGTTGTTTATATTGATAATTGCAAGTATTACAAGAAAATATTTCTTGCCCAATTATATTCTGGAGAAAAAAGCATACAATAAGCTACTACTACTAGGGTAATAGAAAAATTGTACTTTTACAATGTTCATTCTTTGAGTGAAGTCAGTTACAATTCATGTAAACCTTTCTTAATAAACTGTTTATTTGAAGAGCAATTCAAGCTAATTTGTCCTCTGCTATAATATTTCATAGTTTACTTTCTGTGACTTTTTTGCTTGCTGTATATTTTAAAGAATTATGCCATCCACTGCTACTCTCAACATTTCTGGAGTCTTACTTCATATATAAAACATAAAACTGACTTCAAAATAGAAAATCCACCAATTGCCTTACTCTTCTGTAACTTGAAGCAAAATGGCATTGGTATCACATACATTAAACCAAGACTTTTGTTCCAGAGCCAAGATGATTTTCTAATCACTGTTGACGTTTGTCTGGATTGCTTTGTGCTGATGACCTACTTATAAGCTTCTACAAATAAATTTTTTTAGGCAAATGTTGACACCTTGTCTAGAAGTAGGATTCTAATTTTACCACTGAAAGAATGAAAGATGTAGGGGTAAATTATCTTTCTCTATTCACTTAATATTTTTGTACTTAAATCAGTTGTGATGAAACAAAGTACTATATAAGACTGGAAAGCCAAAAAAAATGAAATACATCAAAAATAGTGGTATCATTCAGTTCAGTGATCCGTGTTACATAAGTGGAGCTGAATTTGGAAATGAAGAAGGTGTAAGAAACTGTATTGGCATTTAAAGAAAGAGCTATTCAGATGTTTTGTGCAAACACAACTCTCCTCTGGAAGTGTCCTACAGAAAGTAAATTATTCTGAAGCTTGTAGAGTCCCATATAGAATACTATAAGATCTGAATGACCTGGTTCTAATGTCACTTATGTTGCAATTTTACCTTCAACCCTGGTGGGCTAAATTCTCTGTTGGTCTACAGAATTCAGTAGGGTCATGTCAAGCGTGTACCCACAAAGAGTCTGTTTTAGCAGAGTATTTGAGAATCCAAGATTAAGCTTTTACAGGGTGTGAGATCCTGTCTATGAGGTTGTTGAACTTGCCAACAGCATCATGCAGAAGAGACTTCACTTTCTGTTTGGTTTTTGAAAGCCACTTCCAGAGCTCTATAAAACATTTATCAGGATTTCCGCATCCTGTTTCTTCCAACTTGTACTATAGCTGTTGATCATCTGGTATGATTTTCTCTATTTGATAAAATATTAGGTGTACTATCACCTCTATAAAACGTTTATCAGGATTTCTGCATCCTGTTTCTTCCAACTTGTTGTACTATAGCTGTTGATCATCTGGTATGATTTTCTCTGTTTGATAAAATATTAGGTGTACTATCACCTCTGGATGCCTCAGAACAATTCAAAGATGCTTGGCACACTCCAGGGTTTGAGGGCATTACAGTTTGTGTGTGAATATGTGCAACTACAGTAAACTGCGTAAGGTCTTGTGAAGAAGATCATGTGATAATGACTGACTTTTTTCTGCTTATTGATATAAAACCTACAGCTGGTTTAAAGCTTAATCAAGAACTTAATCTGTGCTAGAGAATGAAAGAGAAGATTGCTTTCTCACTCTCTACTGAGGAGGAGAATGGGGTTGTGCTCAAATCCCTGGCGGGTCGCATATGTAATGGAGAGGTATCCATAGCCAACGAGAAGGGGTGACCAGAAGGATGACCAGTCACTCTGTCCCTGCACCCAGCTATGAATGTCCAGAGCATGGCTGTGGCCAGCCTGGGCACCCAAAGTAACAGGGAAGGAGCGTGGTCTTTGGCTGGTGCCATCTTCCTAAATCTCTGCCTGTGACTATTCCTGGCTATGAACTTAATAAGGCCAACTTTTGCTGTGATAATTTAGACCTAAACTGGCAGAAAAATCTGGGACACATTTCATCTTATAAAAACACAGATTGGCTTGAAAATCATGGATTTATTTTAGTAGTAGGAGTAAAATGACATAAGAAAAAAAAGAAAAAAAAATAATTCCTCCTGGGCACAATGATGTCTGGGAACAGCCTCAGTGTAATTGTCAGATATTTCCACTGAGACAAAAAAAACATTCACTGTTAAAAGTGCTTTAACTATTACACATTAGTGCAATTGTTTTGGTTTTTTTTCAGGGAAGTCTAGAATCCAGCATGTGACCTAAATGAATTTGCTGGCTTTTCTATTGTCTCATGAAGTTTTTGGATATTTGATTTCAGGGATGCTCAATTTTTCAAAAATGCTGCAAGGAATGTACTGTCTTGTTTCTAGCTGTCTTTCTAAATCAATGCAGCGTATTTTCATAAAAGGTAAATCACTATGAACCTATTAAAGTCAAAAAGAAGAGAATTTGGAAGCTATGGAAAATCACACCTAAATAGGTTGTAGAACTATATTGGTTTTATCTCATATTGTCCCTCTCAAATACAAAATGCTGTAGTTGGAATTATTATCACACTATTGTTCATAGCTATGCTGAGTTTATTGGAACGTTTATGTTCCAATATAAGATATTGTACTGCTTATATAGGAACATTTGGGCTCAGCAAGTAAATCAATAAGTTGTCTCAAAAAAACAAAGCAGCACTGTAGTAACTTTCCAAACTGTCTAATACTCAACTTATCCACACACATGGTCTTAACCCCAGTCTTCTTCAGAGCACTTTAAAGTCTAGCAAGTGGCTTGACCTTGATAGCACTGATGATCTTGACCTTGAAAGTCCCGTTCCCAGTACATCCAAAGGGATAGAGGATGATGACCAAGTATATAAACTATCACAGAATCACACAGAATCACAGAATCACAGAATGTCAGGGGTTGGAAGGGACCTCGAAAGATCATCTACTCCAGCTCCTGTGCCAGAGCAGGATCACCTACAGTAAGTTTAATATATATTAAGCAAGGTGTGTACAGAGGGAATAGTTGATGAACATTTCATGGATAAAATGGAAACCTGAGTCAAACTTTGGGTGGATGTTGTGAGACCTTGAAATTCTCTATCAGAAAAGTGATTAGAGAAGATAAAACATTGTGAAAATAAAAAGTAGGGTGCAGAAAATAGACCTGTAAGAGACAAAATTGGAAAAGTAAAGAGAAGAAAATATCTTGAAAAGAAAGGAAAGGAAGGAAAGAGCAGTAACGACACTCAGATGTGTACTCAAGCTGAAAGAAAAGTAAATGGAAAGGTAAGTTGTGGGATGAAGAGATTGTAAAGCATGTGAATAAGACACTCTCATTAAAGAGAGTAGAAATTATCTGTGATCCAACTAGTGCATATTATGGAAGTAGTAACTGCAAGATTTAGCCAGACAGAGCATTGCGTTCAGGCATACTGACTAAGGAAGGGAACAGGATTAGAGATGCAGGAAAGGGTGAGCTAATAGCGAAAAAGTCACAGAGGTGATTTTTTCTATGGTAAGTTGAACTAATAAAGAAGCTAGGTGGAGAGGTGGAATGTAAGAGAATTTTAAAGTTCATGGTGACCAAGAAGTCTTACCAGGTGTCAGCATACAGTGAGCGTACGGCAACGGATTATGCATACCCTTGAGAAAAGGAGGGAGGGAAAATTTGTAGTCATGCATGGACTTTGGGTAAAATCCAGAGACAGTGTAATAAAAACAAAGGAAACAAAAGCAGATTGATGAGGTCTCTTAGGAATTCAGTGGAGAAACTGTCAGATTCCAGAGGAAAACCAAACAAATGCACACAAGGGACAATGAAGTCAAAAGCTCAGTGGGTAACTACAAAGTAATCAAATTCACAGTTCAGAACTATATTGGGAGAATTAGTGTATTAAAAGAAAGTTATTTGTGGGAAAAAAGATGAATACATTAGCTTAGGGTACCCCTTAAGGCACAGGGTGCCTGAGAAGAGGGGTGCTGAGAAGGGGAGGTAGAGTGTGGAGGTGAGAAATTTGCTCTTGAGAAAATGAGAGGTTCTTGAGGAGAGAGCAAAGGGAAGAATAAAATAGGAAAGAAAAATGAAAGGATTGGGACTGAAATGAAATAAGAGGGAAAACACTGACAAAGGCTGGAAGCAGGGACTGCCAAGAAAAGGAAAGGAAAGAAAAGAAGAGCAGAGCGAGTGGGTGGTGCCAGGAAGTCACCTCACCCTGGTAAAGAGGAGGAGGCAGGGCCTGGATTAGCCTGGAGGAAGGAGCTGAAAGGAATCTGAAAACTGTGAAAAACCTTTAGAAGGTGACATGCTAGTGGAAGACAGAGCAAAAAGTGTGCCAGATGTACCAAATGAGTGCACCCTCAGCTGAGAAATACAGTAGGATTTGTACATGGGCTTCCATTCCCATGGAAAGCTCCACTAACCAGTCCACACTCAAATCAGGGACAATTTTTGTGTTACCTAAATGCTGCATTTGGAGAGGTTAGTATAACTGCGTAGCTGCATAATGAAGGGCTTTGCAAAGTCTCAGTCTCTCTGGCTTGTCGTGGCTGGTCCTCACAAGCACATGTTGTTAGGCTGACTGAGGTATTACCTGGCTGGCTGTGAAGAAGGATGCTGCAGGCAATTCACTGAGTCTAAGATTTGGCAGTACTGGGACTCTTCTCTGAAATTAGCCCTGCAAAGAGGCTGACTGAGATAAGTGACCAGCAAGCGGCTGCCTGATTTTATGATGCAGCTCCATAAACCTGTTGCAGCAGGTGAATGTCAGATGCCAAATCTAGCACTCAGGGACATTAGTGGTTTACAATAGTCATTGAATACTGTGTGGTCAAACCAATGACCAATCTATAAAATATAGAATGGGACACCATTTGCGAAGGGCTAGAAAATACTGTTTCATCCCCAAATTCCTAAAATGTATCCTGAAATTTTTCATTGCTAAAAATCCCCGCATATTTCATCAGTGGTGTTCCTCCCTGCTCCACTGACATGGAACAGTGGGGCTGAGATGGTGCAGGAGCTGTCAACCAATCCCAGTCCTCTGCTATGAGAATAAAGGGGTAGATACACTCCTCCTCTCTGGTAAGAAATAGAGTGCTATAGAAATGTAAGCTTTTCTCTGAGACGCTCCTAGACCATTCTTGACCTTGTTGACCTTGGCTATCTTACCCAGAGTATGTATTGCAGTTCTTGACCGTTTTAGCATATAGCTCAGAGTATCAGGACGGTTGTTATTTTTTATGTAATATAGTTGTAATTAAGGCTTCTTAGATCTCATAATGTCTCCAGTTCATAGGTGCCATGTTTTCCTGGTGGAAGACTTGCACCCGTGCTTGAGTAAATATTTCTACATCTATGTTTTATAAAAGGTCTTTGACTGAGCTGTTTCTTGATTCAGTACTTACTGCCTAGCAATTTCTGTATTATTTTCTAATTATTATATATTTATATGGTTATTATTAATTTCATTCACAGTGGTTGCATTGTCCAGTGGAAAAAAATATTAGGAAAGCATGAGAAGACATTTTTCTGCTAGTGTTTGAAAATATTACACTAAGTTTGTGATGCTTATCAGAAATTGGCTGCCCCACTGTTAGAATCACATAGCCAGAGATCTGATAAAAATCAAGATATAAATTTTGGGGAATGTCTACAGAACTCTTAGAATGATTTATTTTTATCCTCACTTCTGTGCATTTTCATGGGATGAGAAAACAGATAAACAGACAAAAGGATGGAGGCAAAGAGAAAGATAAAAATGTTGTGCACCAAGATATGTGGAGTTCAATTTTGAGGTGTTAAAATAGTTTCATTTCTTGTAGCAGCTCATATGTCTAAGAAATATCAGAAATTATCTGCAGAAACATTTAAATTGATATTTTATGGAAAAATATAATTGATTATGTCACGACAGGGGAGTTTTCAAAAAGCCTCATTATATTTTTTGTTAGATTTCTTTGAGTGCTGAGTGTCACCAGTTGAGAATATGGCCATAGACCTTTTAGCTTTTTACCATAGATTTTTAATGGCATTTTGTTAATGTTCAGTCTATCAGAAAGACATCTTCACTGTATATCTATTGACATCTAATTTATTTCCACCATAAAATTTTCCAGATATTTCAGTATATAGCAAATGAAAGATCTTGATTTTATCCCATAATAGATGTATTTCACCGGTATTTAGCTCTGCCTTGAAGAAAGCAGGGGAAAAAAAATCTACGTGGGATATCAATGTAGCAATTTTGGATTTTAAAAAAATATGCAGAAAAGATACTGTTTGTTGTACAGCACATTATTTGCATAGACAATAATAAGGGTCTGCTTTTCCTCATTATGAAACATTTGTCCACCAATTCTAGCACAGAATGCCATTTTACTAGAAAAGTTGCAATGTTTGTAGGAATCTTCTCAGCTTTTTTTTCCAAACACTGTAAGAACACATTAAAGTTGTCAAATCTACCTTGCCACTGTTTTCAGTGTATTCCTTTGGGTTCTCTTAATTGTGTTTGCTCACTTTCTTCCTTGCAACCATCAGGGCTTTAGAAGATCCCTGACAACAACAAACAGTGAGATCAATAGACAGCGCATTCTCTTGAAAAGGTTCAAGCCTGTCCTACATGGGACTGACTTTCTAGGTTGCGTTATCAGCTAATTTTGGCTCTCTCAAGTTGAGAAAAGGGCAGCAATTGTCTATATGGGAATGGTAGATCAACACTGAAATCTGTTTCAGCCAAATACCCTTACACCATCCAGCATGTTTCTTTGTCTTACCATTGCAACAGGATACATTTACTTCAAAAAAAGAGCATTTTCTTCATAATCAAGAAATGAGCTGTCTGATTCAGGGTCTTGAAAGCAGAACAGGAACAACTGCTGTTCCAGCAAAAGCAACATGCAGTCCATGTCCTTTTTCATCCATTCACTTGTCAATGTGGCTGTCAATAAGGATATATTTACATATGGCTAATCCCACGGTCGATTCATTAAGATGATTTTTATGAGTGCAGAGGGAAGATGACCTAATGGAATAGCTCCAGGAATACAAATAGATTGAGATAACATTCAGAGAATAGTAATTTTGCTTTCTGGAGTGCAATTTAAATCTCCAAGAAGAGAATAGCTCTGTTTCAAACAACTTTTTCTTCTTCACTCAGGAACGATCTCCGATTAATTGTGCAGTTTAGCTGAACTTTGCTTTCCTTGGTATCCTAGGAGAAAAGCTCTGACAGACTGGGAATTTTAACTTGTTTGTAATGTAAACTCAGTATACTGGTGGTGCTTTTTAGCACTCCAGAAACTGCTTGAGAGGAAAAAGAAATAAAAAAAAAGGCTTTGATCCTCTAAGCAAACAAAGAAGGGAGAAGGAGGTTAAAAGAACCATCACTTGTGAAAGGCAGAGAAAGAAAATGTGGGAAAGGTGTCTTTATTTTAACAGTTTCAGCAACTATTGTAAAAACTATTGGAAATATCAAGAACTTCAACAGCATTAGAGCCTTCTGATGAATAAGGAAAATAGATTTTCTTTTATCATTTCATGGACATTTTTGAGATTTCTAAGGACTATGAATTTCTCAATAACAGTCAGTCTAACCAGGATTTTTCCCAGAAGCAGATATCTAGGACAAAGCTTAAAGATTAATGCTAATACCTTGAGTATCAAGCTGAGATAAATATATTCCTCATGGTGTTATTCTGTATGAAGAAGAAGAATGTAGTCTGGAAGTAACACCAGCTCCTGGGAGCTGGAGGATGACTCGAAGCCCCAGTTTCTTGAGCAAGGGATGAAATGCAAATTGAAGCTTCCAGTTGTAAGAAGCAGGGCATGGTGTGACCCAGTCATGCCTCTGTTTATCTGTGGGAGATATTCCTGCTTCCTAAAATGTCGCAGATTCAAGTGTTTTGACCAGTAGATAAGAAGTCAAGTCATCACATACTCATTTCAATTCAACACATTCACCATTTTTAAGGAAGGAAGTAGACAAATAATTCCATTTAGACCCAAATACCTAAAATCAATGTCCGGGGAGCAGCTGCAGAGAATAATAGGTTTTCTTAGTTCATGTGATTTCCTGGCAAGGGCATGAGGTCCCAATTAGAATTTATCCTGAAAGGGTATTATACCCATTAGGGTAGGAATGGATAGAAAAAGGCCTTTTTCATGTAAGCGTCTTCATTTTTGAAGATTATACACAATGCTCTACTTTCCTGAATGCAGCATTTATAGTTCCACAGGTAACGACACCAGTAAGGACTTCATCTGGTCCATGTCCCCCTCCAAAGATGGCATAAACTCTCTCAAAGCTTTTATTAACTAATACTTGTTGAATGATTTCCCTAAAATCTGCAACAACAGAAAATTTCACAGCTTCCTGCAAAAGCACATGTCTGTGCTTCACTGTTCTTGTTGACAGAATGTCTCCGAAAGTTTAACTAAATCTCACTAACTCTCACTTTTTGCAACCAAGCCTATTTCTCTTGTCTGCTCTGCTATGGAAATTAGAAGCAATTCATTATTTTCCTTTCCATTCTAGCTTTTTATATAGCAAAGGGAATAGATTTGGGATTTTTAACGTTCATTTATGTAATGTTTCCCTCAGTCATCTCCTCTTGACTTAGTTAAATAACTGCTTTTCTTTTAGCCATGTGCTTTTTTTAGAATCTTGTTTTTCTCACTGTTTTCCTTTGGACTTTCTCTAGTTGCCCATTTGGACCCATATCCAAAAGATGAGTAGAACTGATGAATGTCTTGACTTCACTTGAATACAACATTCCTCAAAGAAATCCTTTGTGCTATTTCTTTGTTCTGTGCTCCAAGCCTCACTCCAGAGAGCCTTTTGCCAAAAAAAAACCTCAGGAGCCTCACAGAACCCATGTCCCATCATCTTCCAATTTCCTACACTTTTTCTTTACTGCTTCTGGCCAATTCTAGTTTGCAAACACCTACAACTCCAACCAAGCATTTGTCAGCCCTCACATTTCAGAAGAGAATTTCTAAAGTAGTTTGAACAATCTGTTACTTTGTCTTTGCCAGAGGGATCTTTATGGACAATGGCTTCTGTTGGATGCTTAACTGCTCCATTGTCTAGCATGTAACATGTTTAGCATGATGTGTTTAGCATATTTAGTGTGAAGCGATCGCCATGATCACTAACTTCAGCTATCAGTCTGATTGTCCACAAGTCAGAGAAATGCCCCTTGTGAGCATTTGTAGAAGGGAAGCCTGCAGACAAACTCCAGTCATAAAATATACTGACAAATATTGAAGACCTGAGTGATGGATACAAACATGGGATCGGTAATCATCTGGGTATTCCAGTTATAAGCCCATGAAAAGACAGAAGTTGCTCATGCTTTCAGGATCATAATTTTGAAACAACACATCAGGAAGTCTCAAATGAGAAGTTCAACTTTGCTGCTGGCAAACCCACACAGAGTTAATTTACATTAAGCCTGATGAATGTGGCATTAGGCAAGAGTCCAGAACTTCACCTTCTGCCTTCCTTGTTTAATTTTTCTTCTTTTATCAAGATCCAAAATTTTCCCTGGGCAGTCTAGAAGATATCTCAAACTGGCTAGGACACAGATAATGTCAGAGAGGTCCTAATGTTCATGCACATGACTGTAGCAGTTATTACCATAAGAAAAGAGAAAGTCTCAGAAAGCAAAAAAAAAAAAAAAAAAAAAAAAGAAGCATTTTCTCAAGCATCTGCAACAATTCGTGGAGCATCCTGATATTTCAACAAAAAAAGTCCCCTCTAACCTTCAAACTAGTCAACATGTTGCTTTAACATGTCTCAGTAAATTAAACCACATCCAGTCCAACTCATTAGTTCCTGGCCATTCACTTCCAAGTCTTGAATTCCCACTGAACAGGTAAGCAGCTGCTTTGAATATTTAACCAACGTGACCCTACCAGAGTACAAGCCACTATTATACATGAGAACAGTCTCTTTCCTCCACCTTCTGTCTAACTTGTTCACGTTGGGACTTCTAAATAAACACTACTTGGATGCACCGAGTGAAGGAGAATGTTGGTCTCCATATGAGAGAGAACGTTTTTACATTCTGGGACAGAAAGACAAAGGGGGCTATATTCAGGCAACCAGTGGGATGCAGCTTGATGCTTTTTCCCTCTCGTAATGCATGCATTCAGCCTTTAACAATCCTGAGTACTCATCTAATGTGTTGTCTGCTGATCCTGGATCATGCTAAGTAGCTAATATACACTCTCTGATCATGCTCAGCAGAACCTAGCATTGTAAATCCACTTCACTGGACGGCTAACAGTGTGCTCCCCAAGCCTTGAAAAACAGCTTCCATGTAAAGAGTCATCTACATTTAATCAACACGAGTCATCTCAGTCCTATTTTAGAATGCTGCAAGTTTTTTGCAACATCTTTTTTAAAGCACCAGGTAATAGGTGCTCTAGCATGTCCCATTTTTATCCCTTCTCATTTATAACATGGTTTCCATGCCAATGATTACAATGTAATACTATTATAAGTAGTTTCAAAAACAAAAGCACATTTTGGAATCATCCATGCTTATCTTCAGAGAGTAAGTGCTGCAAAAACGAATGGATCGAAGGGAATTAAATACTTGGCTAATTGTTCATTAGGCAAGCTAAGAACGATTACATGTGCTAATCCATTCCATATTTTTCCTATTTGTTCCCATTATTATCCCTGCCAAAATTCTTTAGCATGTATTAATTCACCTATTTTTATTTACTAATAGAGGAATTAACTTCAAATGCAGGTCTTGTACCCTATAGTCCTTCCTCAAGCAAAACTGTCATGACGGCAGTAGCAGAAGGACTTCAAGATGTGATTGGAACTCTCTGTACTGGTCTTTTCCCAAAATAAAACATAAACTCTTTCAATAAGATTAATGTGAATGCATTCTCCATCTGTATTGATTCCAGATACTCTCCATGTTTAATTAAGACATATTATTCTGCAAAATTATGCATAGTTCTATGTAATGTCTTGTGGAAGTGGTCCTGATTGTACCTAACCCAAAGGAATTGTTCTAAAATTGATCGCTGATTGCTGACTACTGTTATGTATTAATTTTTACATTTTTTTGATGTGTAATTGACTATCTGTTTGCCAGACAATTAGAGGACAGAGAGTTATTGATAGCTAACTTGATTATCATGTCTTCTATGTTCTAGAAAGTAATGTTTATCTTCAGATCAGCTACACTTTAATATCGCCAGGTTCTGGCTCCCAAAATAAGCCCTAGAGGAAAGTAGACTCACCATAAAATTATTCACATAGATATTACCACAAATATGAGAAGGTGAGCAACAGCCAAGGTAGCAGTTCAGCTAAAAAGGATCTAAGGTTACAAAAGGTCAGAAGCAGAGCGTGACTCAACACAATGGTATCGTACTGTTGTGAGAAAGGGAAATTTCTTACTTGGCTTAATAAATAGGAATATTTATTAAGATATGGAACATAAACATTATTCTCCACTCAACACTGTTAGGGACATTTGGAGTATGTTTTAAAAAGAATTACACATCACTGAGACAGAGTCCAGAGAACATCAACAAGAAGAATTAGAGGAATGAAAGAATAGATTTATCACAGGTAGTTAGCAGGCTTAAATTGTCACATAGAAGATCAGACCTCAGAAAAAGCTTTTAATGGTAAGGAAAATGAAGGCACAGTATAAAGTGCTGTGAAGTCCAGGAAGTTCCTGTGACCTCCAAAAGCACTTAGAAACAAGCTATCCAAGACACAAGTTAGATAAGACATAAGTAAAGTTGATCCTGATTTGTGTAATAGCAGAGGAAGATCAAGATCTTCCATGGACCCTTCCAATCCTCTTCTTCTCTAAGTGTCCCAAGCATCATTCAGTGTTCCTAACCCAGGATCTTCCTTGCAAACCTCTACCTTCTTAGGACATCTACCAGCAAAGCAGAGCTTCCTCTGCTCTCTTTGAGAGGTCAAGCAGAGAGTAAGAAGAGAGATCAACACTGTTCTCTTGGGGAAGAGGGGAAAAAAAGGACAAATTTCAGGAGCAAACGAGGTTGTTCTGCAGGAGAAAAGTAAGCTCTGCCATGCAGAGGCAGATCATATGTGCATGCAGGGAGAAAGCGTGTGACAAGTCTCCACTTAATTCACACAAAGACTTGTTACGAGTATCTACTCAGTTCCTGCTCTACTCCAGGAGCAGCAGCATGCTGCATCATCTTTAATACAGATAGCAATGTAGTCCTTCATGTAGCCTTTCGTGAGCAGTCCCACCTCTTACTGCAGGGACTGTGCAGAAGTGTATGTCTTCAAAAAAACAACGTTAAATGAGCTCTAATACTAGGACAACAGAGAAGCAAGAAAGGAAGGAATAACATGACTTGCACTGTCAACTTTAAAGCCTACTCTGCATGTTCATAGGCTTTGATACTCTCATGTGTAGGCAATACACTATATAAGGTTATAAAGTAATATCTGGTTTTGGAATATTTGCATAAGGAAATGAATGCAGTAAATCTATTGATGTCATCAATGCAGAACTACTGTAACTCTAATGCCTTCTGCACTGCAGTGATGATTATGAAACTAGTAGGTATTTTATGTTATTAACTCAAGGCGTCATCTTTAATAAATACTCATAAAATACACTGGCAAAAGCATAAACTGCAGAAACATGAGTAGGAAATTTGTGATATGTTCCCTGTCATAGATAAACTGCTAATACTCTTACCCAGTAATTATTTAATCAAGAAGTATACTTAAGGAAAATCTGAAATAACTGAGAGATCTCAGTTGTTAGAAATAAGGGCCCTATCTCCATGCTAATTACTGAAGCAGGGTTAGAGTATATTTTAATAAAAGTTTGAGAGAGTATTGAAATTCAAATAACTCCTTGGAGGATTTATAGTTCATACAACATGCAAAGAAATTCAGAAAGAAGGTTTTTCAAAATTAATAACTCTTTCTTAGATAAAAATAAAGAATTATATGTCATTTTCTAAAATGACTTTATGTTTTATCCTTTGTGCAAAAATGTATTATTCATATAATTGATAGAAAAGATATTTAACCTCAATTGTACTCTTTCTTTTCTACCCTGAAATTTTTATTCCATTCAAAAATTACTGCATCTCTCATGACTCGAGGCCCCTGCACGTTTACCCTGGAGAATACTGAAAATTCCTTTTATCCATCCTAAATCAGGTGAACAATAAAAAGGCATTGATTTTCCATACAGAATAAATAGTTCACGAACATATAAAAAATTAATTCAGGATTCAGTGGGTCAAATCCTAGACTGTGATAAATTAGCAACAACGTCAGCGGAGATGCTCTGTGTTACACCAGCTGGCAGTGCTGTTCAATTTATCAGGTGTACTGCACTTCAATCATTTAATAGCTCCAAGAAATCAATAAGATCTGAGGCTTCAGGTTTTCAAATGTTAGCCTGCTTGCTTCCCATAGCCTTATTCAAGCACTAAAGAGAACTTTGCTGCAAAATCCTTGCATGGCAATAACAGTTTTACCTTCAGGCCTGCTCCCTAGCCTGTCTAATTGAGGTTGGATGCTGCAATTTGACCCTGAGCTTGGGCGTCACTGGCAAGAAGCTGCTGACGAATTGACAGTATGACGAGAACGTCATGAACATGTTTTCCCAATCCCCCAACTAGCATCAATCAGTGTAACTGCACAGATACAAGCTCCAAGGATGGGGACAGTTTTTAATTTCTGCTTTAGCTAATGATTACAGCCAAAGTTCTTCTTTCAATCTAATTAATTCCTTACCTGAATTTGATGCAGCTTTGCTTACAATTGTGTGTGTCCATATCTGTGATGAACCTGAGACTGCTGATGGGATCTGGAAAACTGAGTCTCTGACTTCTCTAGTTTTCTAAAACTGGCCCAAGTCTTAGTCTGAAACAGCTTCCAGTCTGGTGAAATGGACATCAAGCCATGAAGCATTCATTCCCACCGCAAAGACTCAAAGTAATGCTTGTGGAACAACAGAGTCATAAGATTGCGGGGTTTTTTGTCGCCTGTTACAAGGACATTTTAGAGCAAGAAATAGAAACCAAGACATGTTTTAGACAGTTTGTGCAATTAGTGTGGTGTGTTCCAAAGGAAAGCATTTCTTTCTCTTTTTTTGGCACAATTTCATCAGTGGGATAAAGCTTCCTTTCTGAGTTGTAGCGCCAAATAATCTCATGCTACTTAGTGAGATGACAAGCTTCATCCCATCCATTAAGTGGCATTGAGTTCCTGTTGCATGATGTTTCCAGCTAATGATTAATATGATTCATTGTTATTTCTTATGCTCACTAAAGAATGTATTTAGATACTTAGAGGAAAGGACTCGGTGTTTGCTGAAGAAAATAATTTTAATTTTAAAAGAAAATAGAGTGTGCATAGAAGAAAGAGTTCTTGCTGGTAAAAAAGGGGTTGATGAAAAATGTTATTGAGAATTCCAGAAATGTCTTTTTTTTTTTCTCTGATAATTTTTCTTTATCAATGAACTTTTCTGCAATGGTCAATAAAACTTCCCAGACTAACTCAGAGGTTTTATGAGTCACTGCACTTCCTAAGGTATTTTTTGAAAGAAAACAAATCAGTAAGCAGTTACTGGTAACACTTCATCCTCCTTGTTCATTGCTCTGCATCAGGGCTTGGTCTTCTCCAGCAAAGCTCCTGAAGGCAGCAGCCTGGCTAAAGCTCAGGCTGATGGATATTTCTTCACTGAGGAGATTTGGGGGTGTCGGTTGATAAGAAACTCAACATGACCTGGCAATGTACATTTTGCAGCCCAGAAAGCCAGCCGTATCCCAGACTACATCAAAAGAAGCGTGACCAGCATTGCCCATTCAGGCACTGGAACAGGTTCCCGGAGAAGCTGTGGATGCCCCCTCCCTGGAAGTGTTTAAGGTTGGATTAGATGGGGCTCTGAGCAACCTGGTCTAGTGGAAGGTGCCCCTGCCCATGGCCGGGGGATGGAACTAGGTGCTCTTTAAGTTCCCTTCCAACCTAAAACGTTCTATGGCTCTATGTGATTGACTACTGAAATTTCCTGGCCCAGCATTCACTTGGTGCCAGGGCGGCCTTGCTTCCCTTCTGCTGAGAGGGAAGGCAGGACCTTTGCATTGCCTCATGGCCAGAGATATGTACAGGCTTTTCTATGCCTGTTGTACTCATTGCTGACTGTCAGCCATCATCTAGTGCCTGGAGACCTTCCTCTGTCTCATCCTCCTATTTCACTGCAGAACTCAGGCACAGAGCTTAATGACATCTTTCAGATGCTTCTAAGCCACTTTCCTCCCTGAAATTTTTTAAAAGTCTCTAGGCTATGGACAGATTGTCTACCAAGTTCCATTCTCTCCTGCATCTTCAGGAGCTGGTCCTCTCCAGCCTCTAACACCCATAATGACTTTTTCAGAGTGACAGCAGAGAAGAAATACCTGAAACTACAAATCAGGGTTGGGTTTTTTTTTTCTCAGCTCATGCATGTTCCTCTGAAGCAAAACTACAAAGTGTTGGAGGACTTTGAGGCCTGTAGAGATTGCAACATGATCTGGATCTGTGCCTGGCATGTAGGCAGTTGTCTCTTCACTCTTGCCCACAAGCCTTCTGCTGTCTGTAGTGCTGGGAACTTTGTGCCCTGAGTCCTTGGGGTCATGTGTGACTCCAGCCCAACCAAGTGTGTGGATAGTGACTGTAAAGGCTCAGCTAATTGCACAGCTATGCTAATTACTTTGCCTTAGGTCTGAATTTTATACCATTTAATCTCCCCACAAACTCCTTGCAGTTTAACCAGATAGTTGCACTTCATCTCAGACATTTTAGACTTACATCATGAAAAAACTTCTTCTAAGCAAGAAGGTAGTTCTTTCCACTTCATATCAAATTTATGTCGAATCCTTCTCCTTGTGGTTAATACCAACAGTGAGGGTAATATTTAATTTCTCACATCTCTCATAAGGATCAAAACTGCCTTGACTCTTACTCAGATGTCTGGAAGAACAAGAAGTCTCCTTCACCTGCCCATTCTATGAGAGAATCTCCCTTTTACCAAATCAGAAAGAGACTGTGGATTTTGTAGGGGAGGAAAAGTGAGTGTCTGTAGTGATCTGTTGAACTTTTCACTACTTGTGTGACTAACAAGGAATTGAGACTTCACAGAATCACAGAATCATAGAACGGCCTAGGCTGGAAGGGACCTTAGAGACCATCTAGTCCAACCTCCCTGTCATGGGCGGGGACGCCTCTCAACTAGATCAGGCTACTTGAGGCTCCATCCAGCTTGGCCTTGAACACCTCCAGAGAGGGGGCAGCCACAACATCTCTGGGCAATTTATTACAGAGTCTTACCACCCTCATACTGAAGAATTTCTTCCTAAGATATAATCTAAATCTATTCTCCTTCAACTTAAACCCATTTCCCCTTGTCCTATCAGTGGACACTCTTGTAAAAAGTCCCTCCCCAGCCTTCCTGTAGGTTCCCTTCAGGTATTGGAAGGCAGCTATTAGGTCCCCCCAAAGTCTTCTCTTTGCAAGACTGAACAATCCCAGCTCCCGCAGCCTGTCCTCATAGCAGAGGTGCTCCAGCCCTTGGATCATCTTTGTGGCCTCCTCTGAACAGATCCATGTCCCTCTTACGGTGGGGAAACCAAAACTGGACGCAGTATTCAAGGTGAGGTCTCACAAGAGCAAAGTAAAGGGGGAGAATCATCTCTCTTGGTCTGCTGGCTATGCCTCTCTTGACATCCCAGGATGCGGTTGGCTTCTGGGCTGCTTTCAGTCATTTCACTCCACAACCTCATTCTTTGTTCGATTCAAGTAAAAGAAGTATCTGAGGGTGGGATTTATCTCAGCAGACATAGCATGAATACAAAGACAGCCACAGTGCAGAAGTTTACATCTTTGGAAAATCATATTTCATGGTAAAAGGAAGAATTACACTTTTAAGGAATGATTCAACTGACTTGTTTTAGACATCTACTATAGGAAGAGAGCAATCATGGCCAAAAACCTGTTTTTCTATAGACTGATTACAAAGGAACCTTGGATTAACCAAATCACATACAGGAACATATAATCTGGCTGTCTGGTTAAAAGAATCTCACTTAAATGTCTAGGGTAGGGCTCTAGCAGGCCAGGCTCAGATTTAACCATGTTTCTTGCATAACTGAAATTTTTGTCATAATTTCAGTCAGCGACTGTTCTGTGATTGACCTCGAATAAAATGTTGTGTCAGCAAGAGAGGAAAACCTGGTGCTGCTGTTTTTTCTCTAGTCTTTGCCAGGTTGTCCTCCCTCATTTACTTCTGCAAGGATCTGCTCTGCATCTCTTCCAAAAAGGAAATCTCTCTGCAAACATAAAATCCTCAGTAGGAGGGAGGCAAAATGTGTCTGAGATCCTAAGATATCACCTCCATTATTTGGAACTAAGTTTATACTGCAAAGGGAATTTTCCCTCCCAGAATTTGAGTTTGCCTTTCCGCTGAGGTTTAACTTTTTTACCCCCTACAAAAGCAACAACTTACTTATATTGATGGGCATTTTTTGCCATGAGAATCTTTGAGAGATGCAAAATTTTTTTAAAAACTTGTCACCAAAGAACATTACCAAAAGTGTCACTCTATATGCAATGTCATACCTATACTTGCCTACATGTACACTGACGACTTCTTTCAGAGACTGAATAGTGACAGACATGAGCTACAGAAGCTTTTGTTTTAACTCAATCCAGAGGTTTTTAGGTTCTTAGTGACAAATTATTAGGCTTGAAGTGAGAATTAATACAGAGAATTCCTTTCACCTGCTTTATATGATGGATCAAGCTGGAAAGGCATTATGGTCCCTATGCCTTTAAAGTCAGTAGATCTGTGAATTAGCTATTTGTAATCTTCAGGGATGCCAAATTAAAACTGTGCTAAAGTGAGGAAAAAAGTATTATTAGGAAACTTGGCAAGCATTCAACTCCAGGCTCAGTGTTCATCTCAATCTCATTGATTTGATAGATTTACATTTTAGACCTTTCTGAAAATAACAAGTTATTCCTGCAATCATCACATAATGTCAACACTTTGTTCCAATATTAAAGTATTAAAATATGCAAACTCTTCTCAGTTTACATACCCTGCATATGTGATAACTTTCATCTTGGTTGTAATAAGGACTGAACTATCAATTTCCCAAGCCAAAAACTTAACATTCTTAAACTAAAACACTCCTTCCTGTTCATAAAGCTGAATTGGGCTCAGAGCTTCTGTGGTTTGAGTGTGGAGGAGGATACACTGCACAAATTAAAGTAAATACACTCCCTTCCAAGTAATGCTGTCAGAAAGTGACTTCTGCTAGACTCAAGGTTTTCATGTAGAGGCGTTTGCAGTATCGTAAATACCAGCTCTTCCTCCTCGAGTCAAGAGTTCCTGAGACCTCAGGTCCCCTGATTTCCTTTTTGAGCACAGATTCTCTGACAGCGTTCACCAGAGTTTAGTTTAGTTTAAATTCAGTGACTGGTGGGTTGAGTTCTTTCTTTTCTTTCTTTAGCTTTTGCTCTCTTCTGTTAAAAGCTGTCATGCATTCGAAGCTCTCTGATAAAAGGCTAGACTTTGCCCCTTCTGCATAAAAAAGCATAAATCTGAGTCTTATAGCCCCCAGGAGTGGATTCTCATGATTTCCCTCATGTACTCCTTTCTCGTCCTCAAAGATACCTTTTATTCCTCCTCCCCTGCTGCACTTTGCAGCATCTCTCGTTCTGAGGTTGGCTCAGTTAGAGCTAGGGGAAGTCTTTCCCGGGGCTGTGAAAGCTTCCTAGAGATTCCCATGTACCATAATCTTGCAAAGATTTCCCCATCCACTTGATTTTATCCTCTATGACTAAGTCAGCTGACCTCAAGCCCCCAAAGACAGGTCTATTAACAGGATCAGAACAAGGCCGTTATAACATCCATCATCTGTTAGATGTCTTCACCACAGTCAGAAATAGATTCACTTCCCTGGGTTAATATGGTTCAGTCCTTTGCATATTCAAATTATCCCACTTATTAATTAAAGATAGTCTTTCTGACTTTCAATGGCATAACCAGGTAATAGCAACAACATTCCCCTGATGAACCTTAAGAGGAGGCACCATCCACATCACTCCTCATAGCCTGGGTTGTATTTATACTTTGGAGTTCAGGGATTTTGTGACATTTTTTCCCTTTTCACCACCTTATGTCCTATACTTGTGTCAAGGGTCTGTAACCCCCTCCCATACACCTCCTTCCACGCACGTCTGTTAATGTGGTAGAGGACTAGTTACAATCCAGGCAGACACCGGACCTACACAGGGGCTACACTTTGCCCTGCCCTGCTAGGGCTGGTCCCCAGCACTGAGCTGCCAGGACGATGCTTTCACACTAGTGCTTTTGATGATTTGGCTTTCCTGCTCTAGGACTGTATTGCAAAAATTACAATTCAATATCAACAAGTCCTGCTGTGTTTAGTAATGTCTATTTTTTCTAATGTTTTTGACAGCTGAAAATGTCTCTCCAGCATGAAAATGAAGAATCCCCACTAATTTTCTCTGAGTAACTTTTGAGTTACAGCACCACAAACATCAGAGAAACAGACGAAGTTATACATCTATAGCATTTGAATTCTCAAATCCACCAGCACTAACTTTCTTGTGGTCATAGATATAGCTAAGTAGACTAAGTGGGCTGTTTTCATAGATAAACGTTTGTTTATCAGGCTGCATATTTGCTGCTTAAACCAGTCAAAGAAACCTTACAGAACAAGAAAACAACTCTCCTTATGACTCATATGTTACTGGGTCCAAACTGTTCTTAAACTGCTCCAGTCCAGAGTTAACATATTTTTAAAATAAAACCCAACTGTCAATGGATGACTGGAGGTACAGAATTCATGTCTAGAAATTATTCTGTTCTAATGTCACGTCATGTTAAAAAAAGTGTGTGATATTAGGCTAGACATTTCATAATACTGGACATCTGCCTTTGACAAATATGTCACATTCAAGCAAAACAGCCCTAGGAAAGTATTAAGGATGTTACTGATCTTTTTAGAAAGAGAAGAGCGTAATGAATTCAAAGAGTCAAGACCATGTTTTCCAGAAATACAGACGAACAAGAAGCTAAAGTTTATTAAGATGACATCGAAGACAATTTTCATGTTTTATCCATAGCTTGTATCATATATCTGAGCTCTGCGATTTCAATTCCCCCCTCCACGATTTAGTCAGAGATATGGATTTTGCCTAATTGTTCCCACAGATCGTGGGTTTTTATCAGGGCAATTAAGAGGCTTTTTTTCAGATTAATTTGTTTGGTTTGGTTTGGTTCTGAGAGTTGAGAAATGCTGCAGATATTAAGCTGAGCAGACAACCTTTGATCTCCAAACCACCTGCTACTTCTCCAATGGATATTCAACATCAATTCCTTGCACAGACCTGCCGCAGACACTAACAGCAGCTCAACATGCTGCAAGTGAGGAATACAGACAATGCTGAGGAGAAAGCTGGCTGTTGTTCACTGCTGATGGGTTATTTTTAGCTCACAGACTGCTATTCTACTGAGTCTCAAGTCAGGTAAAAGGAAATGCACTTTGCAGGCTCATCTGCATAGAGTGCTGGATCAGTCAGACTTCTCAATACCTTTAATGTGCTCATATTTTTAACACTTGGCTGGTGACGTTGTGTCTGACAGATTGCTGTGGCACATGCAGCAGAACTTCTATAGACCAGGCATCCTGTTGTATAATAAAATACCCCCAAAATTTACATTGTGCTAAAATAGATGCCATGATCATCTAAAACCAGCTGGGCAGCAACTTGCAGAGGCCAATGCTATTCTTATATTGCTGCAGTAAAAATGGCAGTCAGCACTTTCCCCTTCCTAACTGCCTCTTGCCAGCCTCCTGGATTCGTTTCCCTTGTCATCAAGGCTGATGATAAGATTTGAGATCTCCCGTTTCTCAGGGCAAAGGGCCATGACTCATGCACCAGTTTGGAGATTTAGGCCACAGTCTAAATCTCCAGTTCCCAGTGATCAGTTTAGCAACACTGACTTCAGTTCAGCACTTTCTGTACTACTTTCTTTGGGCAATGACAGCATAATTTTCTCTGACATTGTCAATGACTCCTGTCATCTGGCTTCTCTGCATTTCAATGTTTCTTGATACAAGTGTAGGTGGTCCTCCAGTAATCAAGGTGTTTTCATTTTAAATAAAAGTCACAGGAATCTTGACCCCTTATCTCTTGTGTCAAGTTCAAAAATATTCCTTTTGTACCAGTTGTTTTCATTTTTTTTCTCATTGTTAAACCCTTCCTGTTTCCCCCTGAGGATGCAGATTCTGCTGTAGATGTAATGTCATAGAGATTGCATTTCTCAGAAAAGTAGAGAGGTGTGGATGTCGGGAGATGAATGCTGGACCCATGCAGATTCACAGACTGAAGGTTGTAAACTGCAATTTTACCGTTATTGGGAAATAATTTTTTTAAAAAATATCAAAATCTTTACCTAAAATCCAGTCTCTGGGCTACCAGATCACACACTGAAAAACAGTGTTTCAGGCAGATTTCTGGCTAAACCTTTGGAAGAACAATTATATGGATTAAGTTTTTTTTCACTTGAGTGCTCTTCTGCAATTCTTTCTTCTACATTATCCCATTGAAGTGGGATTTTGGACTCTTGGCTCCCTAAAAATGTACTTCTAACCCAAGGATTTGTTTACCCAATTCATTTTTACATTATCATCCCAAAAAACACTCGTGTTACTTATGCTGAAATATATTAGTAGAAGCATATCTCACCATGACGACAAACCCTACTCGTATTCTTAGTTCAACGGGTAGCTCTCATCATTTTTCCATCGCCCCTGGCAGCTGTGTCTCCATGATGCCCCTGTCCTGATACCTAAAGTATTGTGGTTTGTGATTGCTGGGTGAGATGTCCTACACGTTTGCCCAGCTGATTCTCTAAAGACAGTGTCCAGCTCTTATTCTATTGGCTCATTACTGGAAAAACTGAACCATATTTCCCCTTTCGTACGAGTGTGACTACTTCCCGCATCAGCTCTTGTCAGCACTTTCAACCTTTTAAAGTAGGACAATAAACTGTTCACAAGAGGACAAGGCTTCTCCAGTTTGTTTGCCTGCTTGAAGATTTGTGGCAGCTGTTTTCAAACCCCTCTGTGATATTAGCTCACACAGGTAACTTCCCCTCGGGCTCATGCAGGTGCACAAAATGTTTATGATGATGATATACAGGTTGCTGAGCATCCTGAGCATCTGGTACAACTGTGTAGCTCTGCTTCCAACACCGCACATCTGGCAGAGACTTTCCTGCAGAGGTAGTAAAATCCATGAACTGCCTCTGTGTTTTTAAACAAATAGGAATGATCTTAGCTCTTTTTCACAATATCAGAAACCACAAATAGTTCTGCTAAATTTAGTCACACCATAGTGACCCTTGGTCATTTTCTTAAAATGTCTTTGAGAAGGAGGTAGCTCCCAAGTGTATCTGTTGGAAGGGTTTGACATCCTGTCTATGTAAGACTAGATTAATTACTATTCTCCAGTTAAGGAGAGCAAGGGTCTTCAGCTCCCACCTTTTTAAGCATTTTTCCTGGTTTGGGATGAATCTGCCTCCCTATACTGATGAGAGAGGAAGCTCTGTTGATATACATGGCTAGGTTCCAGTCCTTTGGACGATTAAAATTAAATACCACTGAAGTCAGCCATTTTGCTTATTTTTTCACCTATTGTAACAACTGGGAATAATTTGCCTAACGTTCTTTCTTCTCAGTAGCAGTTTGGAGGCATTAAATTTTTATCGCTTTTAAGTTTCAGAATTTTAGCACAAACTACAATGTATATTACCAGTGGAAATATTATGATATAGTAGGGGCTTCATCACATGCTTCGATTGTTTTTATATCCATTATTGCTGTGCCATCTTAATGCAATTTTCTGCAGACTCCCATGTTATTAGCCTGCATTCATCATTTATATCCCTCTCACGAGGCTTATTGTAAGACTCTATAGAAGAAGATAAACAAATTATAGATAAAAGAATTAATTGTTGCCTCATTGGAGCACCCCAATCAAGGGATTTTAGGAACACTGGTTGGAGTGAAGCAGCCCATAGGCCATGCTGGTAGAAATAGTAGGAAGAAGGATTTAACAGAAATGGAAAAAGTGATAAACAGAAGCCACACAGTTTAGGGCACATATGAAAATGAAAATCAGGGAAAGTGATAAAATTACTGTAGACCCACAAAGAATGAGGCTTTGCAAGCCAGATGTTAAAAATTCCTTACAGCAAGGTTTGCTCCCTGTTGCTTGTCTTTTCTACAAGCCATGTCACTTCTGCTGAGCTCAGTAGATAGCTCTGCCTCGTCTTTCTCTTTATTTCTCTGCCCACCTAAGATTAGGCATAGAAATCCCCTCTCCCTCTGAAAGATGAGAGGTCGAAGAAGCTCAGCCTTCCTGGCAGACCCTTGCTGGCCCCTGGTCCAGCCCCATCTCCACCACAGGACAGCTGCCCAAGGCTTGGCAGCCCATCCATGGGGAAAGGCAAGGAGAGCCTGGGGGAAAGGAGGAAAGACCACGATGTCCAAAAGGAAGATCATGTTAAAAGAACAGTAGAGAGAGGAGGAGGGAGGGATAGAAGGGCAAAATGAGTTCAGAGAAATGTGAGGGCACATCAAAATGACGATGCGTTTTAAAAGAAGCATATGGTGTCTTGAACCACAGGGGAGCTGTGTTGTGCTATAGAGGGTAATGAAAAAGAATAACAGTCTGTCCTTTTTCCTGAAAATCATGTGGTTGAAATGGATAAAACACGTCAGATGGGAGATCAGTGACTGGCCTAGTGTCCACTAGGAGCTCTGCATCAGAGCCACTGACAGCACCCAAGCTAGCCCCAGGCAGATGTGCCAGAGGCGAGGCACTGCCGCCCTCCAGGGGCACGGCAAGACAGGAGAACACGCGGGAAATGGGAGACACAAGACCGCGGTGAGTCAAAGGGTATGAAAAGGGCAAGGGAGGGATGAGAAAATTGGCTTCAGAGAGAGTCAGGCTTTCTAGCCTGGCCTCAAGGGTACACTGAGCCCATGAGAGGGTGAGAGCATAACTGGGTTCTTTGCTTGGAGCAAAAAATAGCGACTGTGAAAGACATGAGAAAGAGGCAGGCAGACACAAAAGAGAAGAAAGCTGAGGAGGAAAGGAAAAGAACATGCAAACACTACCCTCAAAACCGAGGCAGACATGCCAGCCATATTAATTTCCAGTGTAAATGCCCTTCCTCCACTGCAGCTCAATGAGGGACCTGACGACAGTTAAGTTTAAATTGTACTTTTTAAATGATAATAACAAAAACAAAAAAGTCTGTGCCAAGAAAAAAGTCAAAGGTTCAGCTTAATTCTGCAGGATGAATATAAGGAGAAGCTTTGCATGGAGATGAATATGTTCTCTGTCTAAGGAAGATATTTGTGGGTAGTTTCAAGCAATTTCAATAGCGGAGCTGATAATCCTAAGAAATAATCGCTTCTGCTAAGCTTATTTTTTTTACCACAGCTATCTATCATATTGTTTCCCATACATATGTGAAACAACTTGCCCAACCAGTATCAGTAAGGACCCCCATCAACTGGGTCCCAGCCTGGCCCATGCCTCCTCTATGTCCCCTCTGTGAGGGCTGGGGAGGCTTTGGTGTTGATCTATTGGTGTGACAGCCTGAAAAAGTCCCACACCTTGTTCAAAACCACAGAGTAGATTCTCATTTGCCTTGACTGCTCTGTGGTCAAAGGAAAATGGTCATTTCTATGCCAGCAAACTGAAGCAGAGTATGGGTAACTGTACTGGAAACATGCACTGGGAGAATTAACTGCAAAGGTGGGAGTCAGGTTTTTCGACTTGATTATAGTCATTCAGAGTATGACTGGGAGGAAGCATTTTAAGCTTTGGGCAACAATATCTAAACACTGAAATAGGTACCTCTGTGTTTAATTTTTGTCCTGTAGATAGAAATGAAATCTACACATAATAGCAACAACAAAAATAACTGGAAACTGGGAAGATGTTTCCCCTCACTTGTAAAAACATCACATTTACAAATTCTTTTGTACCTTCCCCTACAACATCTGATGCTGGCCACCTTCTGACACAAGATGCTGGACTAGACTGGACTTGAGTGCAGTCCAGCCTGCAAATGTTTGTGCTCCTAAATAAGTTGTGAAGTATTGTCACATTCTGCTTTTAGCCTGTATAGAGAAGCCCAAATAAAGCATAATCTTCTCCTTTGAGGAATCTCACATTACATACTTTCTTATATTCTGAAGAAAAATTCCTTTCAATGCTCTCTTCAAAGCACTTGTACTTCTGACAATGGTTTTGTAATGTGCTTATCAAGGCTCCCCTTCCCCAGTGGAGAGCCACAGTTAATTACTACAGTCACAGAGTGTTTGCAGTGGTGGCTCTTAAACACCCTGCCATCCTCAGAGGTGTCCAGTTGATTCATTCTTGAAATGACCAGCAAAAGTAACAGAGTGGGTAGAGATGCTCCAGTTGTATTTTAGGATGAGATCACTTATCATTTATCACTCTTCCTACTTCAAATTTGCAGCTTGTTAAACCAGAAACACACAAACAGGAGATGCAAAACACAGCTTTTGATTCTGAATTCCACTGTCAGATGGAAGAAATGTTTAATTTTTGCGCTACAAATGGAGGGCAGACTAAGAAAAGGTATTTGTTTAGAAACCAGAGGGGCCAGATTGGTGCAAGGATGAAATTATTCATTTTCATTATCTCTTTAAATTCACATCAGAGTTCTTTTAATATACTTTTTGCAATTACAAAGGGGATCATGTCTTTTATTACATGCATGTAGCTTGATCACAGAAGGGAAATGTTTTCATGCCTTGACTGGCACTGTTTCAAACTAACTGCATAGCAAATAAATCAGCACACACAACTCACTGTGGAAAAATACACTGTCCCAAGGCTCCAGTAGGCAGAACCCAGGATCTGAACTACAACATCTAAAGAGCTAATGGGAACAGATGTGGCCGGTTATCTTTGAGAGTTAGGCACAAATCTGCTGCCCTGTGTAAGAAGCTGGTAGACAATGGGTCAAACCTTGTCAACAGTGGTCACCAGTCTGAGCTTTCAGATAGCTCTGTGGGAATGATGAGGTAAAAATGGAGTCCAAATAACCAATTGTCTTAAGCAGAAAAAATATTAAGGGGAATCTTAAGCTGTGGATTTCCAGAAGCTGGGAAATTTATTAGGAAAAAAAAAATTAAAAATCACTAAATATTTCCCTGTTCTTGTATTTTGTGTGTCTCAATGCAAATTTAAGGAATTATGTAACACGAAGGAAGAAGAGAAAGAAAAACAAAAAAAGCCTTTAAATCCATATAACAAGACACAGTAGAGAAAGCAATCAGCAGGCTTCATCATCTTTAGTTCATCCAATTTACACCTGTTGTGGAGCTGACCCTTGTAGGAAAAGAAATACCTGGCAGCTATTGTCCGGTCATGTTAGGAATTACATTCTCTCCCCACAGACCACCAGTGTCCACACTGATTTTATAATCAGCCCAGTACCAACATTTTTAACACCATGCTGGATTATTGCCCCAGCTCTGATTCAGGGAACATTTCCTCTAGCTTTTGTGTTTTCCTTGGAGACTTCTTCATCTAAGCACTGACCAAGCTCAACCTGCTTTAGCTTTTGAAATATGACAAGGTAATAAATCACAGCTAGGGGCTAATGGGGTGACTGTGTTATTGCAGTTTGGCAGGAAGGCTGCCATGGCAGCTTCCCCCTTTGCCCTCTGTAAGCAGCAGTGTCTATGTCCATATTGAACCCTGAGGTCAAAAGGCAGGATCCCTCCTGTGTGCCCACGCCCTAGGGGGTGATGAGAAAGAGACACAAGCACCTGGTCCATAGTTGCAGTAACAGATTTTCAAAATCAACGTGGATGCCACAGTCCTCTCAAACTGGGCATAGGACTCTATAGATACCAGCCTCCACAGAAAACCTCTTGTCTCAGGTGTCAGTAACCTGTCTCCTGCACTGTAATCCTCCAGGCCAGAGGCAAGTGAGCAATAAAGCTTGGTGTTCAACGCACTGCCCCTGCAGCAGTGGACAAGCCCCATGAAACAGTCCCCATGTTCAAAGACGCCACAGCAGGTGCACGTGCTGCCCACCCCATCAGTCTTTCCCACATGTGTTTCCCATCACGTGATGTGCTGCTCCCAGCGCTCCTCAGATCATTACACTCTTGTGAAGAAATAAAAAACTTGGGAGATTTGGTACAAAATACTGGAGGAGTCATTGTGTTGCTTTCAGATGAGTTTAGGGGATTTTTATCCAACAGCTAAGAGGTATCAGACATGCCTCAAAGCTGCTTCAGTGCCAGGCTCCTCACGGCAAGGCTGGGGACTCAGTCTCTGGCTGGCAGACCCCTGCTTGGCAGGCCAGGTCCCTGCTGAAAAGAGGCATCTTCTTCCAGCGTACAGCAGCAACTGTTCTGAGGGAAATCTGGCCCTCTACTCCCAGCAGCAATTTACGAACAGTTGCAGGTGTGACACATTTGCTTCACATGACCTCTGGGAAGGCAAAAGCTTTGCCTTGAAAGTGTGTCAGGGATACCACTTAGCTCTTACATTTTCTACTTCAAAGTGTTCCACCAACACTAATGAAGTAAGCTTAAAAATAAGAGCTGAAAACACCCTAACAACACAAAAATATTGCCCTGGAACAAGTATATAAGCAAGAAGGCAAGAAAGCCATTATAAAATGAGGACATTGTTTGTTCTTTTTTTTCTTTTCTTTAATGAGCTGGCTTTGCTTGATATTTTAAAAGTAGCTCATCTGTTTAACTAAAACCCTCCAGCCATTCCTTGATAGTACTGTGCTGTGGACTATGTCAACTAGGATTGTAAAATTTCAGTTCTTGTGGCCCTGGTGGCCCGGTAGAATATAGTACTTAATTTAAGAAGATCTGAAATTACTTCACTTATCACTCCACTCTTTTTTTTTTTTTGAGATATATGCAAATTTATGATATGGAGTACCTCAAAGGAAAAAATCAGCCCCCATTTGGAAACTCTGAGACTGAGGGACTCAGCTCAGATTTGACCAGGAGCTGTGGACAGTCAGAGGTGCAATTTTCTTCCAAAAGCATCATCAGGATACATGTAACTGAGAGTAGATCAAATGGGTTTGAACAAAGCATGCAAAACTGCCAAATCCAGGTGTCTCTTAAGTTAGTCTCCTGTTGCTTTTAATTGGGTTAGAATTTTGCCTGCTGGACCAAATTCCCATCTCTACACTGAATTTACTGTAGTAGAAATCCCTTAATCTCTCTGTGCTTCCTTCTCTTTGTGCTCTTTCCTATCTCCTCCTCTGTGGATGAGGAAAATACTAATGTCTGCCTCCATGGGTATTATGAGAACTAATTAACTGAGCTTTCAGGGAAGCTTCAGTCACAAAGGTAAATTTCTAATGCGGAGATACACATATATACACATATATATAAATTTAGATATTTGTGTGTGTAGATATATGTATACATATATGTATATGGATATATATATATACATAAGCCATAGCTATCACCTGCCAGACCTTTCTTAACATCAGGGATCTTCTTCTCTTTGCCTTGTCTTGCTGTTGCAATCCCACTATTTTTAAATGCTGGGCTTTATTCCAAGTCAGTGTGGGAATGTCAGGCAGGTAGTTGTTAAAAAAAAAAAAAAAAAAAAAGAAGAAGCCTTTGCCTTCTCTTTTTAATAGCATTTTTGTTCTGTAACCATTATTCCTACCAGTAAGAAAAACTGCTTGGTTTTTAATGAAAAATCCTAATACCAACAAGTTGCAACCCTCCCTTTCAACGCCGACATGCCCTTTGAATTTAATTATGCCTCAGGCAATGCATTATAACAGACATGTGATGAGTGACACTGAAAATCTTACAAGAAACACAGCAAATATCCCCACTGGTCAAAAATAGCTCAGTACCAGATTGCCTGTTTGGGTACCAAGTCAGTCAGGGCCAGAGTCTGCCTGATTTACCCTGTTCAGGCTGAGGTGTCACAGCTTGGCCCCACTAATGCCAGGAGACCTGAATATTTTTATAGCTGTCGAGGGTGTGCACACCCCTCATTCCCTGGCTCTGGCAGGAGGGGATGGCTACAGGACCATGTTAACCCCCAGGAAGGGGTGGAGGACCCTGCTCTGAAGGAGGGACATTCCTAGTGGGGCAAGGACATTCCTGGTGGGGTGATTCAGAGCAGCCAGCAGGAGTCTAGAGGAGCCCGGGGCAAAGGAAGCGGAGGAGTTTGGGAGGTTTCCTTTCTTCCTAGAATAATTTCTCGCAAGCTGTGTCAACTATCCACAGTTAAACAAATATATGAAATATCAACATTTCCTGTTTGGAGGGAGAGGCAGCACCATCTACCTTTGGTTTTGTTGTCTTGGGAGCTGCAACAGTCAGCAAGAGGAGACTGCCTGGGATTTTTCTGAATGTTCGCAAAATAATATTTCCTTTGAAAACAAACACCCACAGCCCTGCCTGTAATGCAACACCAGGGTCAAACTCTGTTTTTTGCCTCCTTCTGGATGCTAACACGGGATAATGCAATGCCCTTGTGTTATTTAGATCCTCTGTGGTGACCAGTGACTCCTGAGCTGTAGCAGATCTACCTTTTCCACCTCTTTGATGATGCCGGTGGTGCACAGGGGTTGAGCGTACTTATTATCAGGATGCAAAGTACTCAGATGTATGGTGGGGGCAACCTTCACAGATGCCTCCTAATTTGTGGGCAAATATCAAATTCCATCTAACCTCAAAAGCTGTACAGCTACAAACACAAAATGAAGCATTTGCAATCCTGCTAGTGAGAGTCATTTTTCCAAAATGGCTGTATTTAACCTGGTCTCTGTCTTTCATTCCTTTTATCTTCTGTACAGGTGCCTTGGCTCACTGACATTTTATGAGAGGCGATTTTTTTTAATGATTTATCAGGTATAGCCTCTCTGGGTCTGAAGACCCTGCTTGTGTCAGGGAACTGGTTCCCTGAAGTGGTGCAGCTCTCAGGAGCCTCTGCAGCGGCTGTTTTAATTGAAGTCTTAAAGATGAAAGGCAGACAGTGCTTTACAGAAGCACAATCTTTACAGATTCACAATTGAGTTACTGTGATTCAATGTGTTTCTGTGCAATAGCTGAGCTACACCACCCAGCTGGGTTCATACCTTCACGTTGCTGCAAATGCACGATTTAAACTATGCGTTACCATGGCCTGAGTATGTCTCTAGTCAAATATCCACAATAAATCATTCACTTTCTTGAGCACAAGAACTCCATCACAAAACTGAGTCTTCCAGAAACTCAAATGTTTAATTCTTGTTTTCACCACTAGCTTGCCCTGCTACCATGGGTCATATCACCTCCTTAGGTTTCAAACTTCAAGTGTAAAATAGATTTAACAGGAACACTTACTCAAAAGAGTATTCTAAGGACAAATACAATAAAGGTGTTAAGATATCCTGAATACCTCAGCTGGCCTGAGGGACACTTTACACACGCCGTTCTGCTGAGAGGAATCAGAAAAGCAGTACTTTGCTTTCAGTCATTCACCGTGTCCCTTGCTTTTTATACAGCTGCGGAGCTGACAAATGATTTAGAGTCTTGTCTTTTGCTGCAGTAAATAGAAGCCAAGAGAGCTGCTTTGCTCTACAGGAGCCGAGAAGCTGAATCACTTGGTTGCATGTGTTAATGTGAACCCGCAAGTCGCAATCCTTGTACCAAAATATTTCCAAATGTATATCTCCTTTGAAAGATGAAATTTTAGGAGCTGCTGTCATATATCCCACATAAACAATGCAAAGGATAACATCAAACATTTGGAAAGTGTGCAAGTACACCAAAGGGAAATATGGTGATTTACTGATCTTTAATCAGTTCAATATAATTCCATGAATTTTACACCTAAAGGACTTGGATTGCTGTAACCGTTACCTGTGAATAAAGCTTGCTTCTGGCAAGTGATAATTAATTCTTAAATTGTGGAAGCTTCTGAGTTTCAGAGACCCCTGAGCACATTTGTATGAAGATTAGACATTGTTTCTTTTCTCCTTTTTTCTTTGAAGTCTTTTCTTCAAAGATTGCAGCTTGCTGCTCAGACTGCATAAACCCTCTCTTGACAGAGACTGCTTTTCTCTGCACTCACAGAGGCTTTTGGGTCTGACTCTGCTCTCCCTTACTCTGTTCTGCACCCACCAAAGTGCATAGAGAGGTGTCAGCATCCCGTCACTGCGAGCGGGGAGGAGAATCAAATCTTTTGCCAAATACGTCAAGTGAATTGCTCACCCCTGTGGGGAAAATTTACCACATAACAACGCAGTAATTGATATTGATGGCGCTTGTTGTTCACATTTTATTTTTTTAGACACTTGTTTTCAGAGTTGTGAGAAGCCAGGTTACAGTGATCAAAGGTCGAAGCCTTAAGTTCTCTGTAAAACAACTTCCTGGGGGCTACGCCTAATGTGGGAAGAAATTAATGGTGAGATTTATGCAAGGCACGTACCTAAGCTAAAAAAGATAAAGTTGCTAATTTACAAGAGTGATATTTTCTTATTATTTGCATCCATGTGAATTGCAAGCAACTGCTCTGATGCTAAAGAAATTACCTCCTCCTCCCCATTTTTAGTTAGAGTAGGAAGTGTTTGGTCCATAGCAAAGACAGACGAACTCTTATGTTCACACTTTAGATGAACTTCTTACTTCTCTCTACTCAAGCTGTGCTCTTCTTGATCTTGTCATGAAAAAAAATATTGTGCAGCTTCTTTTCTAATGAAAAAAACAACAACTTTGCAGTCAAGAAGTGTTTGGTTAGGGTTTTTTTTCTATTCTGGGGAACTGCTTTCTGTCAGCTCATTGGACAGGCGAGGCGAGGCGAGGCGAGGCGAGGAGAGGAGAGGAGGATTGATATAATTCAGTTACTCAGTTTTTTTAAAGCTTGAGATAAATGGCCCCCATTAGTGAGAAACTAGAAAATGAGAGTTTTACATTTGTAATTCAGAAACCACAGAGATGATTCAGTTATATGTATAGCTGGACTGTAGGGTCTTAGTACTAAAGTAGTACTAAGTACTAAGTACTAAATAGCACAAGTACTGCTGCCAGTACTCTCAGTTGTCCTTCCTCAGGGATGGTTTACCCACCATAACTTGTGTGAGGAAGGCACTGCTGTGTGGAAGGTTGCACCATTCAGACGAATTCTTGTAGATTAATTTTCTACACAACATAATCACAGTAATGACCCAAGACCTTGCAAAAGAGCAATGTTCTACAGTCTGGCCAAAATCTGGCCAAAATGTTGTTTCTATCGGGCAACAAGACAGTTTTAGCCAAGTCACTGCAGAAGTTTTCACCCTAAGAATACATGTCTGTATGTTCGGTGATGCAAGTGATACTTAATCTGCACAGTACCTTACTCATTATCAGATATCTTTTTAAAAAAGTTAGTTTTAAACCTCTGTTAGGCATAAGAAAATAGAAGTATTAGAGA
The DNA here is from genome assembly GCF_000703405.1 of Apaloderma vittatum. Lineage (NCBI taxonomy): Eukaryota > Metazoa > Chordata > Aves > Trogoniformes > Trogonidae > Apaloderma > Apaloderma vittatum. The sequence continues at coordinate 34,147 of NW_009695978.1, forward strand.
ATTGAAGTGTCTTGCTCAAGACATCAGGGCCAATGACAGAACCGGGAACGGGTCCTGGAGCACACACATATCCCATCTTCAAACCATCCCTTATGCTATATTGCTTCCTGATTTAGTATCCTACCTGGTCTGTTCTGCTCAGTCTTTCTAAGAACTGTTGAAATCTGGCTCTCATATCTTTTCATTCTGGCTAGCCTGATGAAGGAAATGCTTCTAATTCTTGTTCTAAATCTCTTTTTTTTAAAAAAAAAAAAGAAAAATCAGTGTAGAGACCTGAAATTTTGGACAACCTCTTGGAAATGGGTATTGCAGGCCCCAGATGCCTCCATCACCCACGCTGAGCATGCACGGCATTGCCCCGTGGCAGCCCAACATATCACACACGCAAGTGCTACCGCACCAGGAGACTTCTCTCCAGGGGCCACAGGCCAGATAACAAAGATCCAGGAGAGGAGGTTTATAGCTGAATATCTTTGTCCAAGGGAAAGCAGGCCAAAGAATACAAATGTTGGCAGGGGCATGTTGCCCTTGATTGAGTGGAGAAGGGCCCCCATTGGCTGGAAACCCAGAATTAACAACAACAACAACAAGAAGAAAATTAGGAAGGATTGCCAGCTGGGGAGAGACATCTGGCTAGTGATCAGAGGGACCTGTGAGTCAATTAATCCATCTCCGAGCTGGATTAGCACATTCAAACGTACTTCCCTTCACTGCTGCAGAGGGACCTGTTGAATGAGCTGTAAAGATGAATGGAACTAAAGAAATTTCATTTAGATGAAGAAAAATGGCTCTGAAGTAGTGGGTGGGTTGTTTTTACAAGCCTTATGTGCTGCAAGAATTAATCACAACTCAGAGAATTTAGGGCATGAAGCAGCCATTTGGATACAAAAGCCTTTGAATTTCAGATCTGATGGATTAAAAATTTGTATCGAGATATCTGTCTGTTTATTTCTCATGCTTATAACATAGCCAGAATGAAAGATACTGCAATCACAGATTAGGATAAATAACTCTTAGTCCATTCATCACAAACTGTGTTATATCATTACATCCTGAGTCTCCACAGAAGCTATTCCTGGTCTCTTTTGCTATTATATGGAATGGCAGCACTGTTGCTCAAGGACTTTATCCTACATTTAGCTCTCCACCTTCTCTGTCACTGCAGATCAAAGGGACATGATATCCTTAGATACTTTTTGAATCATCAGAGATAGGACTTGAGGGAACCTCTTTGGTCACTGAGTTCAATTCCTACTGTCATGAGCCATCAGGTCCTATAAACCTTTCCATGGATTTCATAAGATCCCTCTTTTTGATTTTTACTTTCTGGCTGTTATTGCTGCTGTTGAAAGTCTTTTCCAAATCTTCTTTCCTGTGCTGCTTAGAAATTTCTTTATAATTTCCAATGTCTGTTTTTCCAGGACTGGGCTAAAGTCACTTGTTCTTGTTCCAGAAATGTGTTTCAGTCTCCTCCCTCCTGACTACTCAGACCCCTGAGGTGTCTACAGATAACTAACGAAAGCATCAGCTTTCTTTTCTCAGCTCAAGAACTGAAGCTACATTGCTCTTCTCCCCTAAAACAGGCTCACCAGCCCCCTGATTATCGTAGTAGTCATTTCCTTCACCTATTCCTATTTCAATCATTATTTTTGCAATACAATATGGATTATACACAAGTTTTAAATGGTATCCTGTGCAGTGGCATGAACACAACGTTGCATCTACCCAAAATATCCTTTCTGTCTGTGCCCTGGAAGCTGTATTCATTGACTGAGTGCTGCATGCACCCAAGCAGTCTGCTTTTGTTTTCAACAAAGAAGCTTTCAGCTTTAGGAACGCGGGAAGAATTTCTGTTTAGTACCTGGAAACTTACACTGTAGTCCTCTTAGGAAGAAACACGCGAGTTTTCTCACACAGGAAAAGATGCCTAGGAACAATCTTGCAGCTATTAGCAAAGCAAATTCAATGCTAAGATGCATCAGGCAAGATTTGTGTAGTCGAAGTAGTGAGGGCTGTCTTTGTGTATTACCAATGAGCTAAACAATGCCAGTGCAAAATCCTAGACAATATAATCTAATTGTCCGTACTGAGAAATTGCTAGAACAGTCCCTGGCACAGTTCTGACTTGAGTCATGGAGTTCTTTTGGGATATGATGCTCTCTCAAATAATTTCTAGACACAGCTTGGGACTTACCACGTAGTGGGGACCATTCACCATATACTTTTTCAATGTGAGTACACTGTTTTAGAGGTTGAGCGAGATTAGGTGTATGGATACACACCACTGTGTTGCCTGAAAATGGTCCCGTGAAATTTTAATTTATAAGATTAGACATGGCTACTGATACTAGTGAGCAGCTCCTCCTTGGAAGGACTGTGCAGTCCTGATCATCTGTATTCATGACAGAGGAGCTCGAAAGTTGCAACTACAGCTCTTAAACAGTGACAGACACCAGAATATGATCATCCATATCCCTTAATTGCTAACACAGTTCCTGGTGCCTGAGTTTCAGCCAAGATAACTCTCCCAAGACAACTCCCGAGAAGAGGGTAGAGACTGTCTCAGCACCAGTAGCCCTCACAACAGACTTCTGAGATGTGACCATGCAATGCTGAGGTGCCAGACATTTTAGCTGCAAGGGCATAGCACAGCTGTGTCCCGTGTATCGGGGCCAGAGACTGGTCCATAACCTATCCTTTTTGCTAAGATAATTGCAGCCAAACTGGATCACATGTAGTGAAGGGCTATTTGGATGATCAAGAAAATGCAGAATTAACTCTATGAAAGCAGGTGAAACAGATTTAGAATGCTTTTGAAAATTTCCTTCATACTCGAAGAGAGTACAGCCCCGGGGAGCTGGGTCCTAGATTCCTTTATCTGGAGCATCCCAAATTATTTCAGCTGGCACATGTCATCTCTGAGAGACAGTGAGCTTTGACACAATATGTACCTTCAAATGGATGCAACACTTCTCTGGGAGGCAACGGCAATTGCTAAGCATGATTTCCTTCCCAATAAATATGAAAAGTCCACAGGCAGCAGTCAAAAGACATTTACTCTCCTTTAAGATATTGCATATGAGTCCCCTTCTTTCTTCTGTCCCTCTGCTATCCGTCAAGGAAAGTGCCAAAGTGGATAAATTCAGGGCTTACCACTCTGGAAAGCACAGGTGCCTAGGGTAATGAAAGCCCCAAACCGTGGACATCTGTACTTAACTAAGGTTATATCAGGTTTACAGATATCTAGTCCCTGTCACTGCTGTGTCACTCAGTGTCCATTGCCAGCTATTGACTGTTGTCCAACACAGATATTCCCAGAGATAAAGAGGAAAGGACTGTCTCCTGGCATGTGTATAAAGACTACTGTGAGTGTTTTGCCTAACTCAGACTTCAAGTTATACTTACACAATACTTAGATTACAATATTTTTCACAAAGTTGGGTTTCTCATCTGAACAACCAGGGAGGGGATGAGAAGCACTTATCTGTCTTTTCCTTCAAATGCAATGGAAAAACTCAAACCTGGTCCCCAGATTGGTTTGTGTTCTGACCAGAGGTCTGGCAATGGAAAAATGTCTTTGTCTGGAGACTGCCGTAAGTTCTTCCTCCTCTGATGGTGTCTGAGAATAAGTAAGTGAAGTACATGCAAGTTTTTTGATCAATGCCATGGACAACAAGAATGCAGAAGTGTCTACATCCACTTCCCAGCAACTCTGAGAAAGGCATCTAACCCACTTGGCGTCTTGTTCCTCTGCACTAGCTGCAGGCACCCCCTGCTCGATGTGCCACCAGTCTGGCTTCTCTTCTGGGGCTCCTGATGTTTGCTCTGTGCATGTGCAGTGATGCATTGAGCACTGTGAACCAAGAGCCAGTGTTACAGGTGCTTATCAAACATGCTTATCCGCTTATTTCCTCCCCCCAGCCCTACTAACAAGTAAATGCTGCTAATTTTTACAATTTTGAGATATCTGTATACTCCTCAATTAATTCATTTCATGTTTGTGCTCTAAGCAGTCACTGTACCCTCTAAAACCTTTTGACCCAGAAATCAAAACTAATCTAATAAAACAAATTATTATATAGAGATATGCATGCTTTAAAAATAAGAATTTTAAGATGGAATGAAAGTAGATATAATCAGAATGAAATTTCAATTTATAGACTTTATAAATATACCCAAACTTATTCTCACAGCCCATCAGTGTGATGAAAGCACTCCAACTTGTCTCATATCATCAGTGGGATGATATGAGGACATGACTTACAGGGATGTGCCTACATTCACACTTGATGTAGAACCATGTCACAGAACTGTGAGATTCAGTTGAGTTTTCCTGGTCGTTGACTTGTAAGTTAATCAAGATGAGAGAAAAGAGTCAATTAGGACTGCTTTGGGAGCACGAACTAGCTCTAAGTATCCCTTTAAAGCCATTAAGTCATGTCCCTTCAATATGACACAGCAAGAAGCACAGGGAAGGGACCAAGGAAAGACAAGCCTGGTCAAGACAACCATCTAACCTCTGTCAGTTCTAACACTGCAGACGTTTGCTGCCAGCAAACACAAACCATCAGCACTGGCCGTCTCAGAAACAAGCAGTCCCTTGTTCAAGGAGGAAAAGCAAATGGGTTTTTTAAACCTACCTGTAAACTGCCTTGGCCTTATACTTGTGTGCAAGGGAGTCTGTGTATTATAACAAGAAAGTGCTCTTTAAAGAGAGATTATTAGCTTGTTTAAGAGTATGTCTGACAGAAACTCTGGGAATAATAAGAAAGTGTTTAAAGCAGATTGCCTGCCCTCATTCAGATGTGTCAAGGAGCTGATCCAGACACACTCAGGAATTTTAAAAGGTGCTGGAGCAGGCACATCAGTTTCTACCACTAATAGGAACAGAGCTGTTAGTGCTTTTGCATAACATCCTGTAAGAAAAAGTATGGGCATTTGGCTTACTCAGGAGAGATTTCACCATCTGTTATTGTAGACACTCAATAATGATACAAAAAGCAAACAAGCAAAAAACCCTAACATTCTGTCACTATTTCAAATTTAGTGAGGTCTTAAAATATTCTTGCACAGGTAGAGGATTTTGCTGGGGGAGAACCAACACAGCAACGGGCTCAATTACATCCGACTTTCCTGTGTAAGACCTGTCAAGCAACTCCTATCATCACGTCTGTAAGTGAGTGTGAGTAATGAGTTTTATTTAAATTCATATGGTATTTACTACCTACACCCAGACAGATAATGGACAGATAGCAGAACAATGATCAGCAAGTGGCTAGCACTTAATTCTTGTTTTATTCTGCAGCTTGCCTGCCTTCATCTGTCTTCCCTTCTGAAGAAGTAAGCACGTTCCCTCTGTCTCAGATGGAAATGCAATGGCCTGTTATGAATTCATTGCAAGTTTTCCATTTTCCATCCAAAATCCTGACAGTGATAAAAAAAAAAAAATCCCACAGTATTTGTTTCCAAAAGCATTCAGCTCCATGCATATATGTTTAGCTTTCTGCAATTGGATTTCTCATCTCCAAAAAGACAGAGTCAACTTTCTAAGTAGCAAATGCAATATTTAAGGAGTCTATTTGCCTTACCAAAAACAATAGCTAACTAAGTGTGATGATAAGGGCAGAGCATCCTAAAAATATTGAAATAATCTGTTGACTTGCTGCAGTTCTATTGATTTCAGAAACACAGAGAATATGCTGAACAGGAGGAAAAACCCCACACACATTAAGTAGCATCACGTCAGTGCGGTAGTAAAACATCCTATATACTCTCATCACTGTCAGCTTCCTGCAGGAAGAAATATGTGTTCAGCCCTGAAAACTACCTCCTTTCCATATGAGTATTGGTACGGGTTCATTTGCTGTAGCTATCTGAATTCCTTTGGGCTTAGTGAAGCTGTCAAAACCTTACAACTGTGAATGCTGTTGTGTAAGTAAAATTAATGATTCCTTTCCTGCTTCCCATATTTTAAAACTTCAAATGAGTCTTATTGCTGGGAGAAAGGGGAGGAGGAGTGGAGGGGCTGTCAAAATGGAATTGTAAATCTTTCAGTGTTTAAAATCTTAGACCTGATTGACCTCATGATAGTGCTTGAGACCAGCTTTTATCTTGGTGCTATAAAGCAAGCAACTATCTTTACCCAGGCATGAACCCCATTTTGCAATCTGTTTTAACTAACTAGGGTATGAGGCTCAAGTGGAATACTCCAGTAAACCAAATAAACGTCGAAAACCAAACAAAACCATTTACATTTGGGGAAATATTAAAAGTTATTTATCATATGGGCTTTGATTATGTGTAAGTGTTGGATTAAGAGAACAGTAATTGAACATAGATGTAAGTCAGTTATTGAATAAAATTGAAATATCTGAATAGTTAATACTAATAATAACTGATGCTTCCCAGAATGGTGTGTGCTGAGGGTTTAGTTGATGATTGTCATGATATGGAGTCACAGAGTAAGGTTTGTTTGTGGGCTGTGCCCCGAGCTATAGGCTGGCTATTTTCTGTACAGTGAAGAGGACTTCCCAGAAACATCCTGCTTATGGCTGCAAGATGAAGGCTGGTGTCAGAGAGCAGTGTCAGCTTGCCAAGCGCCACTGCCCACACGCTGTCTATCTATGCCATGGCTCTGTCCCAGGGTGATTTAGACTCAGCTCAGCAAAGGTTATTGACACCATTCAGCTGGCCACACTGCATTCCCCCACAGTCATTAGAAAGGTTCTTCTGAAAGCGCTTTGGAGAAGGAGCCAGACCTGCGTGCCCTGAGAATCCCACGGGGGTTTTCTAAGGAACTTGCACATGCCCAGAAAGAAAAGGGAGCCCTAGCAATATGGCTAGCTTATGACTTTTCCTCTTCATGCTACCTGCAGAGATGACACCACATGCCTTATTTAATTGTTCCTCCACCAACCCATTCATTAGGTGCAGGTGATGTAATTCTCTGGAGAGTATCATCTCCTGTCTTGTCATGTTGTGTGCTCCTAGTTCTTGCTCAACCTATCAGCAAATCCTTTCATAACCCAGAAATAAAAATAATCTTTCTTTCTAAGATATGTCACAATGTTGAAATTTGGAGTAAGGAATGTCACCAACTGAATGAAATCTGACTTGAGCCTGGAAAAATGGGATTAATATTGCTATCCAGTGGGGCCAAATTTCTGCTGCCACCAGAGACATATCTAATTTACCTCACTGTAAAAAAAGAACAGAGTGTACTCACTGACTGGGCTACCCTTCACTGGAGGAATGTACAGCACATTACAAGCATTAATTCTTAGGATGCAACCACAAGGTCAGAAAATAACATTATCCGTATTTTATATAAGCACAAAGAGGTGAGCCAAAGACAGAGATGAGACTGGAACCAAGTTTTACTTACCAGACTGGAGTCCTTCCAACAAATGGAAGGGGATTTTGTATATTGTGAGCCCAAAGCCAATAAAAAAAGAATCTCATGGATTTTAATGAGTTGACTGCAGGAATTATGGAGTATACATGAGTTTTACAAAGAGATTTGGGGAAGTCAGTCTTTAAACTGGAGATTGTCATAAAGTCCAAAAGCGCAGAAGGACACCTACACAGAAAATGCCAGGATTTTCTCCTTCTCATAAACAAAAAAATTAATACACAGGGAACTTTGGGTGATACTGATCTAATATTGTGGATCTCTTTTTCTCTTGGTTGTGCTACTGGCTCTGCAGTCACTTCTTCATTGAAATGTAACACCTTTCTGGAGAAGCAGCATTGTGAAGGGTTAATGCTGTGGCCATACTGGCCTCGTTTAAGTGAGGCAACATTTGTAAATAAAAATGGGAATTCAATTAATGTCTGGGGAAAACCAAATCAGCTTTGGATACTGAAGACTCAAAAAATTTAGCATCCTAAGCGTTGTCTACTTTTTGCAGCCGTATCAGTCTTATAACAGGAACCACTTCTTATATATGGACTGGGCTGAACAGAAAGTAATACCTCACTGACTCTTGCATCTTATTCTCTTCCTTGCTCATGGACACTGATGATCTCTGAGAGTTAGATCCTGGCACTGGGAAAGAAGTGATCTTTCCTTCTTCTGTTACCGATTCTTGCCACACTTTGTTCTCTCCACAGCTTCTCATTGTCAAAATACACAGATAGCATTTATCTCCAGTAATAAAGGGATTTGTATGTGGTAAGGAAGTACAAAATATTCTTCTTTATTAGTCAGCTAGTGAAAAAGAGAGAGCTGTTCACAAGTCCACAAAATAATATTTCTGAGAATAAGGGCTAGATGTTCAAAACAGAGAAGTAATCAAAGGAAAATGAGTTGTATTGCACATTTACTTCCCTGTTGTCTGAGGCATCTGGGATAGTAACAGGACCTGACTGAGGATCATGCCATTGCTTTAGACTCACAGTATGCACTGAAGCACAGCTAGCGCTCTCCTGTAATTTTTTCCCGACTATTCAAAAGAACCAGAAAACTCACATGCAGGCATATACATATATGATCATTGCTACTCTTCTGCTTATGTAAATTTTATAAGTTGTTTACTCTGTCTGGAACTGTATTGCTTCCAACCAAATATCCGTGCACTGATTTGAGCAGCAGATCGAGGAGTTGGAAGTGGGTTCTTTGAAACATCAGGCTTAACAGCTGAGAGCATCAAAACTCTGAGCTTCTATGCTGGCCAGATGGTGAGTTTTCAATTTCTTCTCTGTGGATCCTGAGATGCAAAAAAAACCTCCTAAGTTGGTCCTGTTGACCTTTAAGTATCCATGAAAAAAGTTTGTGCCTTCTGTCAGAAATTAAAACCATTGGCTAGTGTATGTATTTAGAGCTGTAGTAGTCCTGTTAATCACAGAACCATAGAATCATAGAACCATAGAATCATGGAACCATAATCATAGAATCATAGAATCATAAAATTGTTCAGGTTCAAAAAGACCTTTAAGATCATCACGTCCAACCATTAACTTGGAGATGCCAGGTCCACCGCTGAACCATGTCCCTAAGCACCACACCTGCACTTCTTTTAATTACCCCCAGGGATGATGACGGAATTGGACAATGTTTGAGGTTGGAAGGGACCTCTAGAGATCATCCAGTCCAACCCCCCTGCCAGAGCAGAATCCCCTAGGGCAGCCACACAGGAACACAAGCAGGCAAGTTTTGAAAGTCTCCAGAGAAGGAGACTCCACAACCTCTCTGTCTTGACACTCACCCCTCAGATTTTTATATACATTCACGAGATCCCCTCTCAGCCTTCTCTTCTCAAGACTGAACAGCTCCACTTCTCTCAGTCTTTCTTCACAGGAGAGATGTTCAAGTCCCTTGATCATCCTTGTAGCTCTCCGTTGGACTCTCTCCAGTAGGTCCCTGTTTCTTTTGAACTGGGAGGTCCAAAACTGGACACAGTATTCCAGGTGTGCTCTCACCAAGGCAGAGTAGAGGAGGAGGAGAACCTCCCTAGACCTGCTGGACGTGCTTTTCCTAATGCACCCCAGAATACCATTAGCTCCCTTGGCCCATGTGCTTACTTTGCAGATCTCTTTGCTCCTTCACTCAGTACATTTACAGTGAGGACCAACCCACTCTTGCAGCAATTGCTCATGGACACTAGCATGCACCTGGCAAAAGTCAATAATTCACTTGCATATGTGTCGGGTAAACTGCTGCCCCAGACAACTAATGCAGGTGTGACCACGTACCTGAGGACAAGATCCAGCTCTACCTCACATGCAGATATCTGTTAAAGCTCTCTGACTTTCTAACTATACCTGCTCAAATTCAATATACTTTGTACTAGTTCCATCAAATAAGAGAGTGAAAGAGAGGGGAATTTAATTTTTCCACTTGAAAAATTATGGACCTTTGTATTACATTTATATGCCTTCCCACATTCCACTCATATTTAATTTAAGATCTTAAGTGATTCTAAATAAGGTCCTAAGATTCAGTTTAAGTACAAATTATTCATTCAGCATGAATGAAAAATTCTGAACAGCTGGAACAAGAGAACAAAAAGGTTTTAATGTTAACAGTGTTCCAAATCCATCAAGGAGATAACTATGATGACACAAACGGAATCTCTTTCACCAATATTTAATCTGACCATTACGTTGCACAATGTTTTATTCCCGTGGTGACAGTCCTAGCTCAAAACATTCTGTTGGTACATGAGAGCTCATAGTTCAAGTTTATAATGCTCCTGACTCAATGAACCCGTGGGGCCAGTCAAAGGTCTCATGTTGACTCTAACAGATGTTGATTCTTGAATAAATTCTTGAAGTCAGCTTGAAAAATGTGCATGCTTTCTCTCAATGTGAAGACCCTTTCAGTGGTGCTTGTTGGTAAGTTTGTCAAACATTTACTACCATGTGACTCTCGAGCCCTAGCTGGATGAAAATCTAGGATGTGGTCTGCTTGAGGCTCAGTTTAAGATGAGCTGAGATTGTGCTGAGGGTGAGAAAGTTTCACCCAGAAATTGCATAAGAGGTACAAATGGAGATGGAAGGACTGCTGCTTTGCCATTTAAAAAAAAAATCTAGAAAACTCTTCTCTGAAAAGTAATTGCAGTTGCTTATGCTTTGAAGCAGGACACTGAGAATAACCACAAAAGTAATTTGGTCAAGACTTTTGCTAAACCTCTGAGAATATCCAGAATCTGGGCTGTTACCAGCCCTTCAACATAATCACTGCTTATACATACTCAGCAAAACCTTCTTAAGACGCCAGTGGCTCAAGCCTTTAAAGAGTCTGTCCTCAGTGAAAGCACTTGAGCCTCTCAGTTCTTCTAGTGCCATCCAGAATAATCCCATACAATGGAGGAGGAAGCTGCATTGCTTCATTCTATCTGCTTGGGGCCAGCTTAACCACACAAGGAATGACAAAAGCACAGAAGCAAAGACAGGATTTTACTGCAATTGTTCTTGGCAGCTAGATGTGGTAGGTCTGACCACCAAAAGAGGTTTTTCACTGCTGTCAGCACAGTCAGGTGAAATGAAAGCGAAAAACAAACGTGCCACTGAAGTGCTAAGGACATCCAAAGTGTCTTACAGTGCACAAATAACTTGGTAGAGTCTGCTAGCGTGAAAAGAGGGGAGGCTTGGAAGAAGAACACAGGGAGATTGCAATAGGGAGCAAAGAGTGGGATACATCTGAGCTGAGCAGTAATCGGAAGGGAACAGTTCACAGACTGAGGAAATGGAACTTTTAGTATTTGCAATCCTATTGTAAAAAACCAACTTCCTACAGGCAAGCATCCTAACTAGAGAATAACAAGTTAACTCACTGGGTTCATGCTGGACTAACTGGGGCATGCTGTAGAGATAATAAGAGCATTTATCTGTCATGGATACAAGCTTATAGATTGACAGATGATTTGATCTGCATGCCTATATTATGGATTTGCCATTAGCTTTCATCTTTAGCCATGCTGACAGAATCAAAAACCATCTTTATTACACTTGGTGGGTTTTAATCGACTTTGCATTTTCCTGTGAGTAGAGTTGGAACACAGATAATCTGCAAAAGACACTGCCAATCTTCCATTTTATTCTGGTTTATTCATATTTTTCTAAAAACAAGCCAAACAGCATATCACAGATGTATTCTCCTGTAAAAGCTTTACATAAGATTTGAAGGAGAATAAGCTAGCATTAACCATAGAAAAGAGAAAGATGCAGTGCAAAAAAAAAGGTTATCCTCTGGGCTCGATGAAGAAAACAGCTCGAAGCCAGCAAATCAGTGATTCCAGAATGAAACTGAGATACTACTCACAGAGAGAATGGATTTGCAAAATGTGAGTTTTTCCTATTTCGTATGGTATTGCTCCTACTCACAGAGAGGGATTTTTTGGTACTAAGGTACACAAGAGTCTGACAGTAACATGAGAGAGGGACCAGTCGTTAGCTATATCAAAAAGCTAAGAGTGCATGACGGGGAATCCATCTTTTCCAGACACCTTTGTTGTAGATCTCAGCATGTTAATTAACTGACTTAATGTGGATTTCATCAATATAGCCAACAGAGTGCAAGGTGTGATTCAACCTAAAACAGACCCTTCTGTTTGGTGAAATTAGTTGCATGCTGGCATCTTTTGGCTACACTGACCTCACTGACTAAATGGGATTCTGAAAAGTTCACTCCATGCAGAAAACTCCATTGTCTGGTTCCACAGCCCCCATCATTGTCAGTGAAGAGAAATAGATATGGTTGCGTGCAATTTATTTCATCCTATCCTAATGTCTAAAATATATTAGATTAGTTATGTCCTATAATTGACTAATTCCAGGAGTAAACCTGTGCTATTGGTTTACATAACAATAGGAGAGGTTTAAATATTAGAACTTGGGGCATCACAAGGACAGAGGAGTGCTCATAGCCGGTTAGCTCAGTGGTTTGAGCGCGTTGCTGGCAACAAGGACCAACACCGAGGTCGTGGGTTTGATTCCCGCTCAGTCCCCATCTGTTGTCAGGTCTAGTCGAGAGGTCGCACCCCTGCCCAAAACAGGGAGGTTGGACTAGATGATCTCTAAGGTCCCTTCCAGCCTAGGCCATTCTATGATTCTATGATAGCATGCTCTGGTCTTTTAAAGGCTGGTTTCCTAAGGATATAGGGCTTAGGCAATGACATTGACTGTCAAGTACAATAAAGTTTGAATGCTAGCCAGTTTCTACAAAATTGTACAAAATGCAGACCTCAAAGACATTAATTTGTTAGAGATTTCCTTTTAAGTCAAGGCAGGTGGCTCAGTAAAGAGATTAAAATCCCAGTGAAAAAGGAAGGCTGAAAAGTGAGCTCAGCCACAATAGCAGACACTGGAGAATCCTTCGAGAAAGCCACAGGAAAATAGAGTTTTAATAAGCTTCCTCGCTCAGATAGGTTATATCTCTGTTGTAAACTATCTTGCATCAGCTGGAAACCACCAGACAATAAATGTGCCTTGGAAAAAATAAAATGCCCTGACTTTATACAACATCAGAAGGAAAACATATAAGCTGAGACTCAAATGTTATCTGGGAATAGCCTGTTTTTGTGTGAAATTGGTGGAAATTCAGCTCTAAATTCAGCAAATCCTGACTTCACACCTTGCAGCATTGTTTTAGAGAGGAAGGCTGCAGGTAGGGTGCAGTGGAGGCATTCAGTACCTTATCCAAACCATCCATAAATCCTTAAGTCAGGATGACTGATCATCTCTGACGCTTGTAACTTCTGCATGAGATGTCTTCTAATTGCAGATGAAAGTGTCTGTTCTGTGACCTACAAGGATGTACTGAAAACATGCAGCCTGTGATAAAGCAAATGTGGGCTGGTACTCAAGTATTGTCTTCGGTTTGTATTGGAGAGATGCCTTAGGATTTACCATTTTAAATGCTTTCACCTGCTTTCACAGGACTCCCAACATTTTGTATGCATGTTTTTCATTCCTGTGTGTGACAGAAAAAGGTAAAGGATTTTGGCCAGACTGATTTTGACTTTATGAGAAGTGTGTCAGCACCTTCTGTGGCCAAGAAGCTGGGACTGAGCTCTGAAGTGAGGATATTTCACTGGTTGTTGCTGAATTGAGCGTGATGGTCCTAAAAGCATATAAAGATATTTAATTTAAAATTCCATGAACTGTACTTTTTTTCTCCTGCAAACCATCATGTAGTTTAAAGGTCTAGGATTTTGTCAAAGTTACCATTTTTCCCTAGAAAATGAATTTCAAAATTTCTCCTCAATTCCTTTCATGTTTGTTGTCCTTCCACAATTCTCTTCTGCCCAGGTGCTATTAGTGAACCCCCAAGAATTTGTCCCCAGGCTCAGTAATGCCCTGACCTGTCACTGAGCTACTGCTGGAAAAGAGACTCTTCCAGGTCTGTTGTTTGCGTCCCGATTTCTTTCCTTGCTCTAAGACCACTCTGCAGCTCATCACCTGCGATGGAGGCTCCCTTTCCTCTCAGACCCATGGGGCTGGCTCAGGGGTAACACCACAGTTTGAGGCTACCCGTTCACTCCTCACACACCTGCACAAAGTGAAGAACAGATGATCTGCAGAGATTGCTCTTTGTCATCTTCCTGCCCCATGAAACAACCTGTGGATCTAGAAGAATATGCCCTTGAGGGGAATGCAACCTGGATAGCAGTCTGACATGTACGACTCCTAACCTACTTTCTTTGCATGCACCTGGGCTTGTTTCACAGCCCACATTTTTCAGTCATTGTTTGCCAGAAGAATTTGGGGCAATTATCGTTGAATAGCACTCGTTGTGCATGGTTGGTTCTGCTGGTATTCCTGTGGTCAACAGAAATATTGCCAGACATGGAGCTTCCCCCCAATCAAAGCCAGAAAGTGCAAGCAAAGCAATGAAATCCTCACTTCTGGTTCAGTTTTGTTAACAAACACAAGTAGTGACTCTTGGCTGGTTCCTGAATTCTTTGATGGGACTATTATTCATTCATGCTGGCCTCAGTGAAATTCAGGATACAAATATTAATCTTAAATTGCAATGAGAACTGTAATAACAAGAAAGCTTGTTATTACAAGGCATACAGGCCACACAGAAAGAATATTCAGCCCTGGCCCTCCCAAAATAAATCAAATCTAACTCCTCCTGGAATGAGAGGGGAGTACACCCCTGATGTGGACTGTACCTTCCAAGAAATAATAAACCTCTATGCAAACAGCTATGAAAAATGAGTTTAACTCTTCCTTCACCAAAACTCTATCTGATTCCAGAGAGGGGTGAAGGGCATGCAGTTAGGAGTTAGATTCAACCTGCTTAGCTTTAGGTTTCTGACTGACGCAGTATTGTTAGTGTTGTTTTCCTACTAAACTTCTACTTTTCAGAGTAAAGGCAGTACCTGGAGAGAATATTTCATCCCACTCAGGACAGGAAGTGCCATTTGGAGGTTTCTACCTCCATCCATCCATTGTAAAGGAAACCAAGATAAGAAATCTCATTTTAGATGTTTAAAACTAGATATGAACATTTTTCTTTAGTGGACAATTTTGGAAGTTGCCTTTTCTCTCCTAATTTTCATTCAGATGTGTGACCTTTCCGGTATAAGAATGAGAGAACATCAGACAAAGCTATTAGGAGGCAGGCTCAAAAAAGAGGGTGTGTTTTTACAATGAAAAAGGTGTTTTTCCTCGCTAAGTTCCAGAATGCCATTTCAAAGTTCTGAAGGTCATATGGTGGATGCTAACAGTTTAACGAGTTCAAGGGGAAAATGTACAAGTTTGCAGAATATGAATCTACTGCTAGTTAATAAATTCAAAGAAATTATATCCAGCATAGGAAGCACCTGAGCCATAAATTGTTGGATAGTGGAAGCATGTTCATGGGAAGTAACCCAATGCATTTGTTCGACTTTTGTTCAGATTTGTATCCACCACCCTTAGCCACTGCTGGAGAAGGATATAGAGAAGGTGTAGTGTGGCTTCATGCAGTGTGGCTGTTCACAGTCCCTTTACAAATTAAGGTTCAAATTTTCACTGCTGGTGCGCTCATGTCTTCCCAGTGAAGTCAATTAAGAGACGCCAGTTTCCACAAACTGCAAAGCAAGACTTACTTCAGTAAAGTCTCACAGCCTTCCACCTTGTAAATGGTGACTGTGAGGTATAGAGAGCTTAAACTGCTGTCCCACATCTTGCAGCAGTCCATAGGGTAGAGCAAATCTGCAGGGCAGCCTATGCCCAGACTAAATTCACAGCCTGCCCTTTCTAGGCAGGAAATTCCTTGGGAAGATGTGGTCTTCACGCTTACGAGTCCAACGTGGATTTCTCCTCTAAAAAGTTTTCTAGTGACCCTGAGCTTATACAGATATTTAGCACCCACAGCGGCCAGTAGCAAGTGCTAAGCAGCTGTTGAGCAGGGCAGCACTATTGTGGCAGAAGAGCCTTCTGCCTTCATCAGTTCTGAGCATGCGACTCCCTGCCTATCCACGTGCTCCTCTCCTCTTGTAGCAGAGGAGGCAGTTAATGATCGCCATCCGTGTCCTGTCTATGTTCCACTATAAAAATAAGATTATTTACAGAACAGAATAGCTCTTGCCAGCCAGCAATGAGTGGTTCACATGGGCATGCCTGCCTTTTTGTCATTCTATTTTTTACCCTAGATTAGGAAACTACCTCGATCAATTCTTCTTAGAAACAAGTTTACTCTATTCATCCTCAGATTGCATCTTCTCATAGCATTAACAGCATCCAAAACATAACCTTCACCTTCTCAAAAGTAAATCCACTCCCGGGATGCTCAGCTACAAACAGAGCCTTTTTTTCTCTCCAAAAGCGCCCAGTCTTCCAACCTGTTTTATGTCCTGGAGTTTGGGAAATCTTTTCCCTTGTTATTGGACAAGAGGAAATGGCCTCAAGTTACACCAGGGGAGGTTTAGATTGGATATTTGGAAAACTTTCTTCACCAAAAGAAGCCTTAGAGCAGGCTGCCCAGGGAAATGTTGGAGTCACTGTCCATGGAGATATCTAAAAGACATGTAGTTGAGGTGCTTAGTGACAGGATTTAGTGGTGGACCTGGCATTACTAGGTTAACAAATGGGCTTGATCATCTGAAAGGTCTTTTTCAACCTAAATGATTCTGTAATTCCGCATCAGCGTGCCTGGCAGAGTGGAAGGGGCCCATCTGAGTGGAAGGACAAAGAACATTGTGTGTCTGTGACACTTCTCCTTGCAAGGAGTTACTCTGTGGTGCCAGATCTCTGATATGATGTTAGAGGAAGGGCTAACATGAATAATCTCAAGATTTCCTGGTGAATTTAGGACATCTATGTTTTTCTAAACATGTTCTAACTTTGTCCTCAATTCTTACCTATGGCCACATCTTATATAAGGCAAGACAAATTTCTTCCTCTTTGTTCCTTAATCTTTGGATGAAGCACACTAACTATTCAGAGAGAGACATTTTGATAACCAGCCTCCTTCTTCATAAAAATTCCAGACCACAGGTGGCAAGGTTCCCAGGGCATTTTGGGGCAATAAGCGGCTGGAGCCACAGCGGTCCATCAAACCGTGGATTTACACTGAACGCTGTTGTAGCTCTTCTTTCAAAATTTGTGCTAAGTGCCTCTCTAAATTTTGAATTAAGCAGTTGTTGCTATAGCAATGGCCATTTAGAATGAAATAAGTGAAAGAAGGTAACAAGCCTGCTGGGGATGTGACATTCTGGCGCTTCAGATGAAAAAATATATATGCATATATGTACACTTCTGTGGAGCTGAATGAAAGGAGTTAAGAAAACATCTTACACCAGATATGAGAAATAGGGAGAGGAGATGTAAAAAGGAGTGACTTTCTGTAGGTCAGAGGTGTTTGTTCCAGGATGCATCTGGAGCTGGGTCAAAAATAAAAATGAACTTGAGTGGTGATTGGCTTATATCTGGTTTCATACCGGAAGCAGTCACTCTCTCAGTCAGGATGAGGTATGTTTGGTACTGCCTTTGTGGGATACATCCTTGCAGAAACAGGAAAAAAAGGCTTTCATGAGTTTATTTTTATTTTTAAAAAAGCCCTTACTGCTAGCTTTTCAACAGGAAATGCTTTTCAGCAACCTACTCCCAGTGTTTATACTAGTTTATTTGCCGGTGCACAGGCTGCCAAAAAGTCAATAAATAATGCATGTATTGTATTACCTCATTTTAGGTTCTCTTCTAAGATTTTTCTGCACTCCTAACATGGATAGTTCTGGTGGTCATGTCAAGTCAGAATTCCACATCTTCAGGTGTATTTCTCTGAGAACTTCGGTAGAGTTTAGTCTTTCTCTCAGTATATGTGGCTAATAATTGGAGTTAGGTGTCACCTTGATCGACAAGTGCATACAGAGCCTGAAGTTAAGTGCTTTGGTAATTCTCAGCCTGAGAGTGAGTTTTAGGTCCCCATAGCACTAACCGATGCAGAAGAGCAGGCAATTTGCATCACTGGCTGGGACCCGAATTCTGTCAAAGTCCCAGATTAGACTGTGAATAGTCTTTATAAAGTCCGTAAATTCATAGCAGTGCATCCGAGTTTGAAAAATGCAGCCATAAACTTACTGTGGCATACCTTGTCTGTCTGTGAGCCCAGACAGAGTCATGGATCAGAATTAAAAATTGCAGGGTTCCTGTAAGAATACACGATTTTAGGCTTGCTAATAATTTGAGGCATAAAAGAGAGAAATAAATCACA